>NW_017306916.1:100914-123448 GCF_000935625.1 Nanorana parkeri
ATTTTGTTTTTGTTTTTTTTTTTGTCATGGCAAATGATGCTCCCTATTTTATGAGAGATAGAGCTTTACTTTAGTAACGCATCTGAAATCTTAATAAAGATTTTATATGAAGTTATGCGCAGACAGAACTGGGACATTTTCATAAGCTTGCATTTACACAAATGTCTTTAGAAGCTACAGAAATGTTCACAAGGATCTGGGGTTGGTTATTTTTGTAGTTATGTATTCATCTTTTTTATGTGCTTATTGGGGTTGGGGGACAGAGGGGGGAGATGTTTAGGTCAGGGATGACTTGATATGGTCCTGCATACACCTCCTAACTTTGACCGTGTAAAACATGTCATGCATATATTAGCAGCAATGGCTCACTGCAACATCATAGGGCATAAAACGCTCATCTCTCCGCTGTAATACTACATCTGTATGGTTATGGATCTACTATGTGCATCTCTACTGGTTTTGTTTTCCTGCTATGCAACTGTTACACTGAGACTTTGTCCTTTATGTGTTTTTTATACGTTTTAATAAAGACGTTTTTGAATTAAAAAAAAAAAGAAGCAGAAGGGCAGCACAGAACAATGATGATGTGCAGTAACCTTAGCAACTATAATTAACTGTTAGCTGACCCCTGCGGGGATCAAACCTGATTGGGTGCTATGCATTACCAACCTCCTCACATCCCTGTTGCCTTTGGTATTATGTAAAGAATAAGACTAAAAGTACATTAAAGCAAATTTAATTTGCCGGAGATACTGAAGCAATTGCTGACCTGACTGTTTATTGCCATGATGATGTTGGTCAAGCAATTGGAAGGCCAAAGAACAGTACCAAATCTCTGTGGTGGGTGAGCATGCATTATTATATAACAAAAAAATAAAACTAAGTGGAAAATCTTTTCAATTAGTTAGAATTGTTTAGAAATCTTAAGTGTGTGTGTACTTACACAGGACTATGTGTATTCATAGAAACTGGGTGAGATTGTAGGCAAGCGCTGATTGGAAAGTTTTTAATTGGCTCAAAGCAAGCTGTCAAGATGGCCACACATTTTACAATTATTTCAATAAATAATTTAATTTTTTGTATCCTTTTGTTTAAATAACATTCAACTTAAATTTAGATGATACATTATGATGCTTGTTTACACAGTAAAGCTGGTCATATACATAACCCTGTGTGTACAATCTACCTCATTAAGGTTAAAATGTACAAAAAAATTATATTTCTTAAAAAGAAGCTTTAGCAGTTTCTAAAAGCATGATATTTGTAAATTTCAGAGAAGCATGAAGCAGTGTGCTATATACAGAGGTGCAGGATCTAACAGAGGTATGAGGCACTTGCATATAATACGTTGGTTTGAGTGCTCCAGCGAAGACTAAAGCTAGCCATACACTAAGGGGATTATTCACAAAGCTAGCCGAAAGATCAGCCGTAGCTCCGGCTGATCCTTCGGCTAGCTTCGGCTGCCTGAGCCCTTCGGTTCAGTAGAACTGAAAGGCTGCTGTGCGGGGTTTTCACTATAGCCCGTACAGCTCCCGAAGTTGGCTGACCGGCTCGGTCGAGCCGAAGGCATATGCTGAAAGCCTGCTACTGACAGCTGGGCGGAGCCAGCCATCTCACGGGTGGGTATGACCACTTGCAATGACAGATCAGCGTCCCCTGGTTACCAGGTAACTTGATATCACGGCCGGCTCCGCTGAGCTCTCATGACAGTTCAGCATCCCCTGGCTACCAGGGGATGCTGAACTGTCATCACAATGACGGTGACAAAGTGCGACTGGGACTTTGGGTTGATTGGGGATCCCAGGAAGAGGCAAAAGATTGCTGCTGGGAGTTTGAGAAGGAGGGGCTGTCCTATAGCCTAGAGAGCCAGGAGCGGCTCTCTAGGAAAGAGGGGTTGTGCTGTGTGAAGAGGAGGGACTGCCTGGCAGCATGAGACAGACTGTCTGCTGCTGTGCCAGTACATGGAGGCCTGACACCCACTGTTGATGACCCAGACCATTGTGACTAGTGGAGAGAAAGAGAAACCGTTGCCTCCAGTGGTTAGACAGGGACTGCACACAGTAGTTTTGCTGCATTGATATTTGCATCTTGTATTATAAAGGCATTTATCCCATTTAAGATTTTTGTGTTAAATTCATTGCCTTTCTCTTGCGTAGTGGGTTATGTTAGGGCCATTTTATAGGCAGTTAGGGGAACAAAAGGCATTCACTTTGCTGCACTTATAACTGTTTCAGTATTTGATACCTGGTTAATCCTGCTATTGCTGAATCCTTGAACCAGTAATTCCTCTTAGGGTTTCTTCCAGCTTCAATAAAGCCTGTTGTATCATCCTGCTGTGTTTGTGAGTAGTCTGGTCCAGTTAGGGTGGGTCACCACAGAGAATGGTAGGTGGGCCAAACTATTCAGCAGCTCCCTATGGAGTAAGTGCTATAGACAAAAAGAATCAAAAAGAACCAAACATGCCATGAAAGCCTTTGGGATATGGGACAGTTAATAATAACTTGGGTCCTTCTGGGACCTTAATGGCTTTTGGTGCCATGATCATTAATCATTTTTGCATGTTTGTGCAGCATCTGTGAGTTAAAAACGTTTGGCTTAGTCTAAACGTGCCCATGGGGATTAGCTAAGCATGCATGTACGAGACCTTTGCATATGGAAAAAGAAGGGAGCCAGAAACTTTACTTTGAACCAACAAAAAAATATAAATCAGATGTATGAAATAATAATTGTCCTTTTTTGTTAGGGATTTCTTCAACATAACGTTAGTCGGTGGAGCTAAATCAGTTTTGCAATTGCAATATACACCAAGATGTGTAATATACCATTCTGATTTATTGAGCGTAGGTAAGAGTTTTTATAGACTGTGAATGAGTCCTTGGATACATAATATAAAAGAAGAGAGTCCACATTTACATGAAAAACGTTATTCCTTACAATAGTAGAGTATATCACCAGAACACCAGTAATGTTTAGTCCAAAAGTAACATTTTGGAACCTCTGTGTCCCTTCATCAGGCAAAAGTGACACTTGTTGCCTGATGAAGGGACCCTACGAGGTTCCAAAACATTGGTTATTGTGATGCTGATTGAATGTCAATTAAGGTGTTTCTTTTGGACTAAATATTGCTGGTGATGCATTTTACTGTTTGGATTCCATTCTTCTGCACACTGATCACCAACATAAAGAGCCATTCTTCCGCACACCGATCCTCAACATAAGGGGGCATTCTGTAGCACACTGATCCCCAACCTAAGGGGTATACTTCCACACACTGATCACCAACATAAGGAGACATTCTTCTGCAAACTGATCACCAACCATTCAAACAGACACTTGCAGTTCTATAGAACTTAAAACAGTATATTTATGGCTCTAAATTTCACATAAATTACTTTCACTGTCACCAGGCATATACACCTAAATAAATGATGTCATGGGCTGTTTGCATTCACATGTATTGGTTAGTGTTTCATGTGCCTTCTACATCCTAGTGATGAGGCCTGGCGTTGGCATAGAAATGGGTGTTAAGAATACTCCTGTGACATCTGTTCATGCTGATCAGTTTAATTTGTTTTTGTTTTTTTTCCGGTGGTTTGCTGTTTTTATCAGTGAACACAATGTATATAGTTCTGGTTTCCTGCAAAATGAGAGGGATTAAAGTCAAAAAGATTTTTCCCCCCCACAATGTTAATTAAAGCACTTACCTTAAATGATGTTTCTTAATTCGTTTTCATCTGTTCCTCCAGCGCTGCTGTGGGTCTCCGATCCAGCGCTGACTCCTCTGTCCTTGCTGGCACTTCCTGTCCCACGGTGTCTGCATGCGGGTGCACACGTCCATAGACTTACCTTGTGTCTCTCCTCGTCTCCCGGCTGAAAATCTGAACTGTGCATGCGCCCACCCCAAGATGCTTTGCGGCCGCCCAAGAATTTTCGGACAGGAGCGCGCGGCGGAGAGACAGGTAAGTATTAACCTCTTTTAAAGCATTTTGTACAAATGTTTTTGCATATATCTTCTGCTTGCTAGCAGTAAAAAAATGGAGGGTTTAATAACCCTTTAAATGATAACACTTTTCGTGCCAGAAAATAAAGCCGCTACAATGTCACTATAAATCTGTTTTTTTTTCTTCAATTGCTTTAAAGCATTATTGTGGAAATCTCTGCTCCACTGTTTTCTAGTCTGCATGGCCAGCAGGGCCCAGCTGGGTTTCCCATCCAAACATGGCTTTAAATAATTTGTCTTCTATACAATAACCATCTTGAGAAAGATGTAATAATGCTGAAATTATAGTAATGAAAGGATAAATATAATTTATGTTTTAAACATATGGTGTCTGTATAAAAAAATGGGTTGATATATTACTTATTCAGGGTACTGGATTTATCTTCCTTTTAAGTGTATAATATGCTCATTATTTTAACAGTTTAGCCTAAACTTATGATGGGTACATGAGCTTCTAGTGTAAAGTACACATGTGTTCTTCCGGTGTTTTCCTGGCAAGCGTATTACATCAGTGTTCTATGGTGCCAGTGGATAACCGTTTACATTATTAAAGCATCTGGCGCCCATTTCATTTGTTTATGAAAATAAAGAAATTGCTGCATCGTCATACATGCTACTTAAGTAAAAATCGCAGATGGTCGATTAAAGCAGAGTTGAAGTGTTTTTATTACTGAAATTAACATATTATATGGAAACCTTATTTTACTGTGCTTCCTGCATAGTAGCATCACAGATTGCAGATGTCCCCTACTAAAAGCTGAACTCCAGCATTACCCTCAGTCTTGCACATTTGTAGAGACTCTTCTCCTGTACTGAAATTGCTTACTCTGATTTTAGTGCACACTGTGAGCATTAGAAGCTGCAGCAAGTCACCGGGCACTAATAACAGTTTTAGGGAATTTGTAATTGAATACATAGTTTTGCTACACATTACAATCTCAATAGAGTACAGTAAGGGATTGATATACAAAAGCTCCATCCAGCGTGTAGCCGGGTGGATGCCCTTTGCACAGCACTAGTGCCCCTAGATGGCACTGATGTTTATTTTCCTATACTATAATGGCATCCGCCAACTTTTATAAATGAACCCCTAAGTATCTTAAAAGAAAACTTTTCCTGTAAATTTTTACATGATAAACTTTTACATAATGTGTGCAGCCCTGCATATATACCCCAAAATATAACCAACATAGTGTTCTGACAAAAGGGATTCAACATAAGTGTGATTTGTACTTAACATGTCATTCAATGGAAAAGCTCAATAATATATTTGTGTAAATCACTAGAGAACTAGTTGAACTCCAGGCAAATAGAAAAAAGTTTGGGGGGGGTGTGTTTGCCAGCGGCATTTCTCCTGAAGGCAGCAGTACAACCTTGAGGGCTTAAGACTTCCTACAACCTTCAGTGGACTCCAAGCGGTACAAAAATCCTATTTTAGATTTACAATATGTAATGGCAACATGACTACTTCAACCCCTGCACAGGTGTCTTAGATTAGATTTCCCTCAAAATAGTTTGCACACACAGCAGTTAAGGAAAATCACTTTTCTTGTTGCTGCAGGGTGCCACACAACAAGGAACATAATCCACACAAGGGAACACATTTGACTGCACAATTAAAAGACAAATAGGCCTTAGAGAAGCACCTTCTCAGCAGACATGATACCAAACAGAGTGGTTAATGAAGACATCTATTGATGAACTGAAAGTCCCAGTTTATCTACCATATTCTGTATAACGAAATAGACAAAATTAGATAGACATTGCATGAATTCCCTCACTTCTATTTTTCCAATGTTTTTATGAGAATTTTTGCAATGTGGTTGTAACAGTACGCATACCGCATAACTGGTAACATGCAGAGTTGACAAAGAATAGACCATAAAAACAGACCAATTCATACCCAAGTGATACAACAAGAGCTTTGAAGGTCACTTTAGTAACATGAGAGGAGGGTGTGCCAATAGCATCTTGAAGAGTATCTCTATCTGATGTGGTATAAATCAACGGTGTGCGTTTGCGGGGTAATGTGTATATCACTATGTGCAGATATAATTGGGAACTGTCAGAATGAGCAGTGGAAAATTGTGAAGAAATAGGCAAAGAGGATAGAGTGAGTCAGAATAACTGTGGGTTAAAAAGGGGATGAGGGGAATTTAGGGTGGGATGGAGGGGGTGGTGGTGCTGGTAGGAATTGATGGACAGCAGATCTGAGAGGTGTTTCAAAGGGTGAAGTACAGTAGTTTTAAAGATATGAGATAGAGGTGGGGGAAATTGAATTTAGTTCTTGTACCTGCCAAGGAACCCATATTTTACGGAATTTGGTATGTGAGTTGTTGAAGATACTAGCAAGTTTCTCATTTATCATGAAACCCTGTATTCAGCTGGTTTGGATGCTAAAAGTACAACATTTGGAACGTTTTGCTGATGGTTGGATGAAGTAGAGCTGTCCAGAGTCTCTTCTAATAGGAGTTTGAAATAATAAGGTGAGGAGACAATGTACTTTAGCCCTGAATCTGATTGCTATATGGTCCACAATTTTTGATGTGGCCTTAACAAATAATTTAGCATACCAGAAAGATTTTATCAGGGACCTAGGGGTGCTACCTTGCCACCCCCACATTGCTGCTGACAGACTATACACCTTGTCATGTATAATAATTGGTTCCAGAGTGCCACTATGTTTACCATTTGCCATCCAGATAGGTACTCATTGTGCATTTTCATTGGTGAAATGGTGTACTATGTGCGGTTTGCCCACTCTTTACAGCTAAAACCTAACTGCTAGTGAAAAACTTAAAATAAGCTTAAAATTTTTTTTTTTTTCCCCCCCTCCATAAGGTATAGTTTGACAACTAATCCTCACTGCATCTGGTGATTAACGGGTTTGACAGCTGCTTCATACTGTCATGTCCAGCTGGCATTCCATGACTTGGTGCAAACATGGAGTTAATTTATTATATGAATATGGTGCTCATCTGGTTCATTAACAATGAAAATTTTTGGACATAGATTCAATCCTCTGCACCAAATGGTGTTTAATTTGTTTGTATCATGGGCCTCAGGTAAAGAAAGAAAACATATATGTTTTGTTTATTTCACAGTATAGCTGTAGTTGGTGAAGATTATTATTTAATTTTTTTTAACAAAAATCTAAGTTTCTAATGTCGTCTAGTACACATTTTCTTTTTCTATCCTACATATATATTGGAATTAAAATATGTTTAAAGATTTTCTGGGTTCAAGATTTATCTTTCTCACTGCCAAATGCATTGTTATTATGGTGCAGAATTTTCATGGGTTCATCATTAATTTCAGGACTATTAAACTAGAATGTTGGGCAACTGTAATCGGATTATGTAAAATTGAGAGCTCCGAGGAACAGCTAGCTGTTGGAAATGCAACAGCATATATTGACAATTTGTCATTTTGCACTGTAGATAGCGCTGTAGAGCAATGTTAGTTTTTTCTATATGCATGCTTATCTATAGTACACAGGATGTTTTTCCTCTGTGTTCTTCACATGCCATATTCTGATTTAATATTCTCCTAAGCAAGTAAAACTAATTCAGCATTCCTCTACATCTCAGTGATTCATCTAAACACATAACCAACACTAGCTTGTTATTTCCATGCAGGCCTAGGCTGAGAAGGACTTTGTCCCTAGGTTGTGAGTCATGTATCCTCAGCTTCTGGTCATAACGTTTCTTATTCTGTTAGTGTTGTTGTCCAGTAGCAGCCTCGAAAGTCTGTTTGAGAGCTCTCTTCATTCTCTTCGTAGGTTGAGACTGGAGTAGAGTATCATCGGCAGTAATTCCAAAAGCCGCATCAACTGGAAGACTAACTAACTTCTCTCCCATAAATTGGAAAATTATTTCCAGAATCCTCCAACATAATTCTTAGTGCTGTGGTAAGAATTCAAAAGGGTAGCTACATGTCTACTCCAGTGGGTCTCAGCTGGCAGTGTATCTAGCATATCCAACAAGGTCCTGTTAAAACACTTAGTTTGAGGGTTCCCTTGGGTGGTCCTTTGAGGGTTCCCTTGAGTAGGAAAGGCTTGAGCTTATCTGGGGTATTGGTCTGCCACGATCGGCACATTGCTAAAACGGGGCAGTGAAACAGTAATTACAACCTGCAATACCGCTGATCACCACTGGAGCACGGCTCACCCAAATCTAGCTGGCTATACACACAGACAGAAATCTTGCATACAATCTGGTGCACTCTAAGGGCTGTGGAGTAGGAACACACTTTTGCAGTCCCTCCACCTCTCCTGCAAGCTATAATCCTTGTGTTACCACTTTCCCCACTTCCCACACTCACCAGACACACAAATTTAGGGTAGCTTGCCACCATCTGCAGTTTGTCAGCTAGCTGGTCTGCTAGGCAACCATACACACACACAGATCTCGGTCTGGCAGATGCAATAATTTCCACATCCTGACACTAATTGGCATGCAATCAGCAGCCACACAATGCAATTTCATAGAGATTTACAACCTAGCAAACAGGCACAAGTAAATTTAATGCAGCAATCTCTCTAGAAGTATAAATATTTAACTTAGTACACTGAAGCCATGTATTCATTTTATATATTTAATATTCCTAGGCAGACAGTATGTAGCAATATTTACAAAAGTAAAAATAGAAAATGACATACAGGAACTTGACTATTTGCTACAAATAAAAGAAAAACACAAGCTACCTACCTATGGGCAGTATTGTTTTATCCTGTTGGTGGGGGGACCCCAACATTCTGTAAACACTGTGGGGGGAATTTATCAAAACTGGGGCAGACTGAATCTGGAGCAGTTGCTCATGGCAACCAATCAGCATCTCTCTTCAGTTTGTTCACTTAAGATTTGGAAATGAGACAGAGAAGCTGGTTGCAGTGCAAATCTGCTCCTGATTTTGTCTGCTCCAGTTTTGATAAATTCCCCCCTGTATTTAAATTCATCCTACCCAGAAGAATACAGTGTTAATTTTTCATACTACAACCCCAATTCCAAAAAACTTGGGTGCTGTGTAAAATCTACATAATAACAGAATGCAATGATTTGCAAATCTCATAAACCCTATTTCATTCACAATAGAAAACAGAAAACATATCAAATGTTTAAACTGAGAAAATGTACCATTTAAAAAAATAAAAAGGTATTTTTGAAATTGATGGCAGCAACCGTTCTCAAAAAGTTTGGACAAGGCCATGTTTAGCACGGTGTAGCATCCCCTCCATAAATTAACATATTAAAACATAAAACGATTATTTTTAATTTTACTAGAGATAAACATGTTCCCTTTGATCTTTAAGGAAATTAGTGTTGCGGCAGGTGGTCTGGTGCCTCCAATATGGGATGACCACGGCCCCTTGCTAATTTTGCAGTCAACATGTCTAAACCTTTGAAGGTTGGTGAGGTGATAATTCAATTACCTTTATCTGCAGCCACAAGCCTATAGGACTTGTCAGAAACTCATTGGAAGTTGGGTGTTAATTCAGGTCTGCAATCCTCAGCTATCTTTTCAAATTCTAATTGTGGACATTAGTCTATATCTGTTTTTAAACCTGTTTATTTTACAGTAAACATACAGCAAGGGTCTTTTTTTAAAATCTCTTTATCAAGTCTTTGCTATTTAGAGCTATTAAAGAAGCCTGCAAAGTCACAAGGTTGCAGAATAACTGGGGTTTGCTCTTTTCTGGAAGACACCTCTTTATAGCCCAACATCCCTTTTGCTGATGTCAGGTTGCAAACTGGCACATGGTCCTAACTGCAGACTCAGGAATCCCCCCTCCTCCATCATCCTGGGTGGACAATCACTAACAGGGTTATTAACAAAAGGTTGAAGAGTCAGGAGAAGTGAACAATCTAGGACAACATTGGCAGTGGTCTGGATGTTTGTCAGAGGATTGTTATCAGTCTAGACTTGCACATTTAGCTTCATAGAAATAGCCATGCAGTTAAATTACCAGAACCCAGTGGCGTAACAATCACCATAGCGACCCAGGGTCGCCATGGGATCCTCTGCTAGTGGCTTTCACTGGCGGCTGAAGACGAACACGCCGCTGTTCAGATCACTGACGGTAATCTGTGCAGCAGTGCGTTCCCCTCCACAGAGTCAATGAGAGCCAGCAGCGGAGGAGGAGGCGGGGCCCGTGGTCAGCAGCAGGGGAGGAGGCAGGGCTCGGCGACGGAGGAGGAGGCGGGCCGCATCAACGATCTTGGAGGAAGAGGAGGCGGACAGGTAAGGAGTGCGACCAGCCCACCTGAGGGTGACCCTGCAGAGCCCACCATAGAGAGTCTATGGTGGGCTCTGCAAGTTCACCCTCAGGTGGGATCTCGAGTGGGCTCTGCAATGGGTATAACTAGAAATCACGGACCCCCATACACAATTTTGCTATGGGGCCCTGTGATTTCTAGTTACGCCCCTTCCAGAACCCATTTAAAAGCGAAGAATTCAAGTTTATGTGCGGGGTTCTTGTCTGTTGGAGATGAGCTTTTACTGATAAAAGTGCCTGGTCTCAATTTCTTGTCATGCTCCTGGTAAAGAACTCCTCCTAAACCCTCTCTGCTAGCATCAACATGAAGAGTGAATGGCTTTGTTTGTTCAGCATATGCCAAAACCAGTGCGTGGGCGAAGCAGTATTTGAGCTCCTCAAAAGCCTGGTCACTCAAGAGTCCGATGGTCTTCAGTACTTCTTTATAGCCCTTTGGTCCTCTTTGCTACTGCCAGCCGGTTGAGGGGTTTTGCAATTTTTGAGAAACCATCAGCAAAAATGTCTATAGTAACCACAGAAGCCAAGGAAAGAGCATAGTTTGGTGATGGCCCTTTGTTCTGGGCCAAGAGGTAATGGCTTTGACTTTGCTTGGATCAGTGGCTATTCCTACACATGTCTAACATGTGTCAAAGATGGCTGAAATAACTTGCCCTTAATAATTGACAGTTTCAGTCCTATTTTCTCAAGTTCATATAGCAGTTTAGTGTGTCTCTCTTTTCATGCTTCTCGAGGGATTTTTCAAAGACAATGATTTCATCCAGGTAAACCTCCAGTAGATGCATGTCTTCTACTGGTTTTTTTCATTACCCTCTGGAAAGTAGTAGGTGAACCACTTAACCCTTAACCACAAAGGACAGATGAAAGCTGTGTTTCCACGATCTTCTGAATTCATTGGGATCTGATAGTACCCACTTCATAAGTCCAGAACACTTAACCACTTGCTTCCCACCAAGCAGTTCAAAGCATCTGCTATCCTGGGGGTAGTGTACTGGTCAGGAACACTTTTTTCTAATTCAATATGCAGTAGTCAACACATATCGCACTTCATTCCAACAACAACGATTGGACTCTAATTATTCCTGCAGCTTTCAGCTTCTCCAGGTGTTTCCTTAAAGTCCCCAGGTGCAATTCTCCTGGAGTGCTTTCTGAAAGGGTGATCTTCTTTTACCCTTATTTGATGCTGAGCACTTTTGGTGCAACATACAGTATAGAAAGTTCACTTGTAAAGCTCTTCATCAACCATTTTATTTTTCTCTGGATATCCACCCAGATAATAGTAATCCAACTCCCAAATCCACATGCGACATGTGGAGGAACCACATTATCTCTAAAATTGAGCATCCATATATAACTGATCTCTTCTCTTCTTTGTTATCGTTCTTCTCTCATGGTAAAGCACACACTGGTCTCGAAGTTTCATGTAGAGTCGTGTGCTGCTGAGTTAACTAATTTGAAATTGTTTTTGAACAAAACCTTTCTTTGTCCCCATTAAAATAGCACCTGTATTTTCTCTTGGCCTGGTGTATACAACTGCAAGAGTTTCAAAGGTTTGTGTGAACCCTACAACAGTGACAAGAAATTTGAATGTGAAAGAAACCTATGCATCTACTTTTGTTCCCCATTGTTTCTGTGTGTTGTAAAGTAGCCACTTCTACAAGCTAACAAAAGAAGGCACCGTCTAGAAGAAAGGACAATGTCAGCACCAATTCAGAGATAATGTGTGTGATACACAAATAATTTTCTAATATACCGTATATATATTTTGTTAATAGTTAAGGTAATTTGAATGCTTTTTCAAGGTTTAACTCCTGAGTTTAGTGTCACTCTAAATAAATGCTATGAATACTTAGTAAAGAATTACAAAACATTCTGTTTCTTCGTATATTAGTTCTTAGATAACAATTGCATAATACTTTTTTTTTCCTGGTGTCATATTAACCTGTTTCAAAACAAACAAATTAATGTGATCCTATTAGAACCTTGAGCAATGGAGATCTTTCTCTTACCAAATATAACTTCCAGAGAATGAAGAAAACCCCCCTTTTATATTTAACTTGTTTGTATTGTCAAGTTTATTATAAAGTGTTTTCCAACATTCAGTATGCCGTAGGGCTAATGGGAGTATCACTCTATGCTAATGCTTATTGCTGTTATAATCAAATAAGCACAGTCCTGTCACCCAGGACTGTGGGCTTTAAAGCCACCACAGGCTACGTTTAGTACGGCATTAACAGAAATATGCAGAGTTTGTCAGAGCTTGAAAATTTTTTACAAAATGCATTTAGGGCATACTAAATACCAGTGAGCTTTAATGTTGTAGAAGCAGTAAAAACAAAAATCTTTAAAAATGAAGGAAATGATAAATACAAGATGATGAAGAAAGCACAATACTGTGTTAGAGAGCAATGCCCTCTAAATTATGTGACAGCTGTGTACCTCCTAGGCCCTTTCCGCAAACAAATGTCAAAATCTCCAGGCTGCTGTTTTGCTAAGTTTTATTGCATTGCATTTACGACAAGAAGGAACACTGTATTTTTTGTTTAAAGTAGTTAAACTATAAATCTTTTTTCAATAATGAATCCAGAGCATACAAATATACATGGCCCAGCACAGTTTTTCTTTACATTACTGCCCAAAAACTTAGTCATCATGTTTGCAACCAGCTGGCTCCAACTCTCTCAGATTCTCATCCATGAACTTCCTGTTAAGTACAAGCTCACAAGGGACAGAGCAGCTGGCTAGCTTGGAGAAGGGAGGAAGGAGGAGTGGGGAGCAGGGAGGAGGGGAATGCCTTGTCTTGCTGTGCCTGTTTGTTTCTAGAGGCACACAGCTTACTGGTACACACAAGGGTGGCTCCATAGCACCTTGCAAGGGAAATGAGTCACACTAAAAAAGGATATTAGGAGATCAGCTGATTATGCAGGAAACAAACATGTTTAAACATCAATAAGCAACATCAATTGTAAGTGATTTAATTGGCTTTTGAAATAGCTTACAAACCTTTTGACTTTAATATCACGTTAAATCTAACTATTTCATTATTACTGAGATTCTTTTTTGAGACTTTCTCAGGCTCTTGCCATATCCATCCTACGATTTCTATGAAGTAGTTCCTGATGCCAGCATTATAACAGGTGTGCAATCACAGCTATTTAGCTTGAGAATTGTTTAGGAATCAAATGGCATTTTGTAGGGATGTTCCTTTTTTAATTTCCCATCTTCCCTTTCATCTTCATAATTCTTTTTCTAATGAGTTAATGTAGTACAACAAAACAGAACCACTTGGTAGACATAATTTTTGGCTCACATTTAAACTCCCCCACCCCCCAGCCTGCGATGCCATATCGACCTAGGTGGCCCGCATGGCATCAGGGGGACCCCTTTGCTCCTCGTCCTGGCAGGGCCCCCCTGTGCCCAGGGGCCCATAGCGGCCACTGCTAACACGATTGACCACATTAGTACCTACATGTTAAACCCCCCTTCCTTACCTCGCCATTTTCAGTGCTGTGAAAGTTTGAGAATCGCGTAAGTGACATTAAACCCTCAAATTTGTTAACATACAACAATACTGTAATGTGTGCCTTACTGTAAGCCATTGTTTCCCTTCTATTAACAAACCCAAGCTTTATTTGCCAGAAAATATGGATGAACTGTGATATTCTATGATTTGGTCATCTCTTCACTGCACTGCAACATTTCTGACTTTATGGCCTATGTTCTAGATGACAACTTGTATTCCATTTTCTGTACTTCCGTGTCTGTTCAAATGGGGGTCGTGCTATTGCTTGGTACTAGCCGTGGTTTAAGGAAGGTTTTGAATTTGATATTTCTTTTTTTTGTGGAACATCTTTTTATTAATTTTGCATATTTTAGTGTACAACATGACACCAACATGGTGCCTAGACATAAACACATTATCGGGCGGACTGGGCAGGGGGCAGGGGGGCAATTGCCCCCCGGGCCTCTCTGGTGCCTGTAAAAACGGCCGCCAGCGCGGTGGCAATCTCCCCTCTCGGCCGTTCGGATCCTGCAGAGGAGGAGGAGAAGAGGCTCTTCAGCTGCCTGTGATAAGCCCGTGTAGTGCTCGAGCTCCTCGGCAGCTGCCTCCGCCCACTTCTTCTGCTATTGGCTGGAGGGAGACTGCACTTCTACTCACTGTCTGCCTGGGTCCTAAAGGGAGGACAGCAGGAAGTGGCTGGAATCACCTTCAAACGTGTAAGCGACCCCCCCAGGAGAGGATAAAAAGACGGCACAGCACCTACAACAGGAGAGGAAAAGAGTCACTGTAAGTCCCTGTTCTTTCTGTGTGACCTCTGCGCTGCGTTACATGCTGACTGCTGCACTGCATTACTGACCTCTGCACGGCGTTGCATGCTGACCGCTGCACTGCGTTACATGCTGGACTGCGTTCCTGACTGCTGCACTGCATTACATGCTGACTGCTGCACTGCATTACATGCTGACTGCTGCACAGCATTACATGCTGACTGCTGCAATGTGTTTAAATGCTGACTGATGCACTACGTTACTGACCACTGCACTGCGTTACATGCTGACTTCTGCACTGCGTTACATGCTGACCGCTGCGCTGCATTACATGCCGACCGCTGCACTGTGTTACATGCGGAACGCTGACCTCTGCACTGGGTTACATACTGACTGCTGACCTCTGCACTGGCTTACATACTGACCGCTGACCTCTGCACTGGCTTACATACTGACTGCTGACCTCTGCACTGGCTTACATACTGACCGCTGACCTCTGCACTGGGTTACATACTGACCGCTGACCTGGGTTACATACTGAGACCCTCCCCACCCCTTCTGAGATCTCCACATGCCTCCTGAGACCCTCTGACCAAGACAGCAGGCTGACGCCCCGGAGCAGAGCAGCAGCAAAGAGTATGTAGCAAATTAATATACTATTATTCTGCATTGCTGTATAATGTATTGCTGGAATTTGTAGTCCTCTACAGCTGATGGTAATATTCTAAGACGAGGGTTTCTCCACAAAGGTGTGTGTGGGGAGAGAGACGTCTCAGGCTCCACCACCCGGCCCTCCACTGCAGTCTAAGCCGTCAGCACCGCTCTCATGGAGGGTGTCTGACGATGTGGGGAGTTTTTGCCCCTATATACCAGATGACCCAGGGCTTCATATCCCATCAAGGCAGCCTCCAAAGTGACCGCGGGATTCGAGTCCCGCACCGTGAGCCACCTGTGAGCAACCGTTAACTGACCTGCCAGAAAATAGTAGTAGAAGTTAGGGGCCGCCAACCGCCCCTCCCCCCACGGAAGTTGAAGGATTAACAATCTGATCCGACGTGCCTTCCCATTCCGAAGGAACTCAGACACCAAAGTATCAATCATTCTAAAAATCCGCTTCGGTATCCACACCGGGGAGTTACGCAAGGTATACAGGAGCAGAGGTAACAGTTTCATTTTAACCAGGTTAACACGGCCAATCAGCGTCAGGGGCAGATTTTTCCATACCCAGAGCCGGGCCTTAAACTGGGCTATCACAGGGGAGACATTAAGCGCCACAATTTCTGACACAGAGAGATACAGTTAGACCCAAATACTTAAACTTGGCGACTTGTTGCAACTGGGTAGTAGATGCTATGGAGGCATGATCCAAAGGGTCTAAGAGAAGGTATTGCGATTTAGACCAATTAACAGACAGTCCCGAGCAGGAAGCGAATCTCCGCAAAATACCAAGTGACTCTTATCAGAGATTGATGCATGTCAGCCAGAAATAAAAGCATGTCATCGGCATATAAAGCACTTTTCCCTCCAACCTACCCACTCTAAGATCCCGGATCCCCGCTGATTGTCTGATGGCAGATGCAATGGGTTCTATCACTAAGGCAAACAGTCCGGGGGATAACGGGCATCCCTGCCTTGTGCCCCTAAGGATCGGAAAGCTTGAGGACAGAATCCCCCCCATCTTTATGGCGGCTCTAGGCTGGCTATACAACACAGCTACCCACTTACAGAATATAGGGCCAAATCCCAATTTATCCAAAACCGCTTGCAAATATCTCCAATCTACCGAGTCGAAGGCCTTCTCGAGGTCCAGGGAGACGATTGCTCTGGCACCCGGGTTATCATGTATTATTTGGGTGTGGGTGTACAATCTTCTAAGATTAATGTCCGTAGACTTTTGGGGAATAAATCCGGTTTGGTCCGGGGCGACAACACTGGCAATAACCCTGGACAGTCTAGTGGCAAGAATTTTTGTTAGAATCTTAAGATCCATATTGAGAAGTGAAATCGGTCTATAGGATGAGCATAAAAGCGGGTCTTTATTTGGTTTGGCCAGTAGAACGATGTGCGCTTCATACATGGATTGGGGGAGGACCTCCGCATTCCAACAAGCCTCGTACAAGCTCATTAGTCTGGGCACTATATCTTCAGGGTATCATTTGTATAATTCTGCCGGAAACCCATCTGGGCCCGGGGACTTGTTAGGGAAGAAATCTATAGCCCCCAACACCACTCGCTCCGTGAAGGCACCCTCCAAAAACTCTCGGTCAGGCTGGGACAACTGTGGCATCTCCAACGAGCCCAAAAGTGTACCCAGGAGAGCAACGTCATACTCGGGCAGCTGTTTCTATAGGGTCTCATAGAAGGTTTACAAACTTGTGGAGGATATCACTCGGATCAGTTTTCAATGAACCATCTGAGGGTAGGATACAGGGAATCACGGTTTGGGGCTTCTGTTACCAGCATCGCCAGTAATTTCCCATTTTTGTCCCCCTTTTCGTACAGTGCCTCTCTCTGCCTATTAAGGATCACCTGGGTTAAAGTTTCATGGTGTACTAGGAGCTCTCTGCGGACCCCCAGCAACAACTGAAGCGTGTCCGGTGATGGAGCCACCGCATGCACAGCAGCGGAGTCGGCCTCCCTAGCTTGAGAGAGGTCGAACTGAGCCACCAATTTAGCATGCTTAATCGCAGATATGTTAACACCTCTAGTGGTGGCCCTAAATGCATCCCAAACAACAATTTCAGCAGCAGTATTTTGATTTATGGACCAGAAGGTAGACAGGTGAGGTCGCAGTGATGCTTCCACCCTATCGGTGGAGAGACAGTCCTGCGACAGCCACCACAAGTGCGTCTATCTTCCTCTATTACCCAAGAGACGGACGGAAAGCGGTAAGTGGTCGGATAGACTCCCAGGCATATATGTGGAGTCTAGTACCTGGGCCAGTAGTGCGTCATTTGCGAAGCCAATTCTAACCGAGAAGAAGAACCGGAAACATGCGATAAGTAGGAGTATGCTCTGCTCTGGCTTCCGGATGCTTCCAGCACCAAATCTCGGTGAGGCCCGCTGTCTCCGCCCAGTCCCTCCAATAAGGTATTAAACGTCCTGTGGGGGTTGGACGCATCCAGGGAATAATCAAGTATGTTATTGAAGTCCCCCGCCACCAGTATCCGGGAAGAGGAGTATGGGGCTAATTTCTCTAAAATGGCATATAGCACCGTTCCCTGGAAGGGGGGTGGAATATATACATTCACCAATGCAAAGGACCGCGACTGGTTTTCCAGCATCATTTATCTACCTTCAGGGTCAGTTATCACATAAGAGGAGTAGGAGGCATGAAACGCTCTCTCTATCCACCTCCTCTGCAAGGCCAAAACCTTACTTCCCAACAGGTGGGTTTCCTGCAAAAATACAACCTGAGGGTTATGAGATTGAAGAAACCGAAGGACCAAGGCTCTTTTAAATCTAGAGTTCAGTAAATCAGCTGCCATCGAAGTGTGGGAAATTCAAGTACCGCTGAGAGTCATGGAGTATGTCATGCACATCCGATAGCATCCAAGGAAAGTCCCAATCGAGGCTATGGCGTATAAAGTGTAACTTCCCATCAAACACCCTGCTATCCCATATAACAACACAACTAGTGGAGCAGCTTTAGATCCCAAAACTTTGAAAAACTAGTTAGAGTATCACTCAATACTCAGCAGTAAGGCAGTCCCGAACAGTGCAAAAAGCAATTAACTGAGGATATACATTACCGTACCGCTCCTACAGCTCCCTACAGGAGTATGTACATCCTCAGCCATATGTCCCGGTGGTCCTTGCGGCCTTAGAGTTAGTAACAGAGCAGGGTTCCAGAGCACCCGGCGGTGCTTGGGGTCAAAAAAGATGGTGACAACAGCCCAGTAATAAAAGGATATTCCAGACTCTGATATTATGGCACTGTATCCAGCCAGTCTGCGGCCGCAACTGGGTCCTTAAAGAATTTTGTGGATTTGGCAAACTGTACTCTCAGTCTGCTAGGATAGAGCATACCATATTTCAGTCCCTTGTCACGAAGCCTGCGACGGACATCTATGAAGGAGCGAAGTTTTTTCTGTAAATCCGGTGAGAAGTCAGGGAACAGCATAATGGTGGCATTCTTAAAGCGGAGTTCTGACCTCTCTCTTCCGAGCAGTCGTCAGGATCAAATCTCTATCCCTAAAGTTAAGGAGACGAACCAGGAAGGGTCTAGGATGTGAGCCCGGGGGGCTCTGGCCTAGGGGAACACGATGCGCACGCTCCACCACATAGGCCAGAGATACCGATTGTAAATCAAGGAGCTCCTTAAAAAAAGCCTCCGCAAAGGATGTAGGATCCGAGCCTTCAGCCCCCTCAGGTAGGCCCGCGACCATCACGTTGTTGCGCCTCAAACGATTTTCCGCATCCTCTGACCTTGCAGTCAGCTGCGCCACCACCTGCTGCAGGCTGCGAATGGATTGGGAATGTTCACCTGTCACGTCTTCCAGGGTCCCCAACCGGTTCTCCACTTCCGTCACCTGTCTCCGGATTCTATCCACATCCTGCCGGATTAGGCCACACTCAGTAGCCAGAGTGTCCATGCTGGCAATCAGGGTGGTCTTACTGGCCTCTATGGCAGCCAGGGTGGCACCCTGGGGCTCTGTGCTATTAGGAGGAGAGGGGCTGCTCGGTCTTGCCTGCCCCGAGGCCTGCTCCATGTTGTTCCACCTGGCCTTTTGAGTGCTGGCACTAATGATGGAGAGAGAGTGTGCAGCCAAGATGGCGCCCGCACGTGTGACCGGAGAAGGGCCTGGAGGCTCACCGCTCACCCTGGACCTCGACGATCTGCGTTTTGTGCGCATGGGGAGGACGTCCACCTTCCCCGGAGTCTCTACCAGGAGCAGGTGAGTACAGAACCACCGATGTCACCGCTGGAGATCAGGATGGCTGAACAGATGAGAGGAGCTGAAGCTAAGCACGTCCGTTCAGGTTCACATCCCGGCCACGCCCCTTGAATTTGATATTTCAACATTATATCTTTTTGGTACATGTACACATAAGATGCATCGTTTCTCAAACCAGCCATTTCAACAGGTTTGGACCATAATTCGGTCATTTTATATTATATGAAGGAAAAAAAGTTAAGGACATCATGACAGTTTTAAACATTGATTTGGTAGGTTGTCTTTTGGACTTAGTGCCAAAATAAGTCTGCAGAGTTAATTGAGCCAGTTCATAGCTGAAACATCTTCAAAGAAATGATTGCACCTATAACTCACAACTTTAAGGTACAAATAATAATTTTTAATACATAAAGACTGTTAAAAGCTTCTTTCATAAAAGCAATACAAAATCGTCAAGTATTTTTCCTGTTAATGTACAGTATATGTACAGTATATAATGAGAAGTATACCATATACAGCAGCTAAATGTCACTTGATTAGTACCATGGTAAATCTTTCTTGAAGTGGCAAATCAGTAGCACTTGTATCATAATTATCATGTTGAACATGCTTAAGTTTAGCTAAATTTAGAGGTGCTAATTAACCATCATTGTTACAGAAGATAATTTTAATCAAGTTTTGCCCCTGTCTAAAGTTTAACATAGCTCACTAATGATGTAACATTAATAACAGTAATGCTGAGCATTTTTCAGAGAATTGCAAGGCATCCATTCTTATATGTTTACAGGACGATGCATATAACATTTTGACTGTGGTATCACTTGATACCAATCATGTTGGAGAACCTGTTTTTCTTTTTAAAGCGGAACTCCAGGAATTTGAAAAGTTAACAATTGCAGTGGGGATACCCCCGCACTCCAAGGGTTAACTAGTCATTTTGTTAATGGAGGCGAAAAAAAAGAGGAAATACTACCTGGCTGCTAGACTGTATGTATTCCAGAATCCTGCTGCACTCCTTACCGGGTATCCCTGTCAGCATGGGTGCTCGAAGTGACTGCGGATGCTGAAACTTGTTGAGGATGTCACCAGCACACCATATTGAAGTGAAGAACACGTCTGTTTATTGACACTTCATGTCAAAACAAATAGCAACGTTTTGGGGCCCACACAGGGTCCCTTTTTTCAGGCTTGAAATGACAATACAGCTAAAGAAAAACCGATCACAAACATAAGAAAAGTTATTTGGCCTGTGGGAGCATAAAGTGTAAAGAAATGATCCCTCGTGATAACAAGAATAATTGAACATAAAAATAAATTACCAAAGCTGCCGCTGAATAACCTGCGGCCCATTGGATTGATTGTATGAAAGGTCTTTCTAAGCACATGACGAAACATGTGAGTGCTCACCACACATCTGCAGGTTAGTTTGGATGTAACCATGACATTAATTTATCAGAAGAATATGGCTTTATTTCATTCAATCTTTATTATCTTCTGGAACATCTTCACTATATCATGTTTGGGGTGTGTATGATGTGCTTTTATTCATGTTATGGCAATGATATACACAGTGTTCCCATGGTAAATGACAAAGTTGGTGGGAACATGATGTCACGGTGATGTCGGGGTTGGTGGGAGTGGTTTTCTGTTAATTTGCACTGTTGGTTTGGCTATATAAGATCGTTTTTTCTTTAGCTGTATTGTAATTTCAAGCCTGATGAAGGGGACCCTGTGTGGCCCCGAAACGTTGCTATTTGTTTTGACATGAAGCATCAATAAATAGACGTTTTCTTCACTTCAATGTGGTGTGCTGGTGACATCTTCTTTTTTTTTTTTTTTAAATCAAAGATTTTTTTTGATTTTAACGTAACAGGACATTTTTGCAAAGACAGTGGAAACATGTGGTTAAAGCGTACAGCACGCAGTGCAAGGGAGTACAGAATGTATTGGGAGAGGCACAGCTCTAGAGTTAAACAAAATGACAGGTATCGCGGGTGTAGTAGGCTCGCCCGTCGAGTTGATCAAGTTTGTGTTACGGTCCACCCGACTACTGAGGGGCCTGGCAAACTTACAGGGTTAACAAGAGGAAGTTGTTTTTTTGTGAGGCACTGCATCACAGGACCGCCATTCGTGCTGTGAGAGAGCGTACTAAACCACTGCAAACGTCAAACATAAAAGATCGCGCCCAAGAAGGGCAGTTGGAGAGAGACAGAGAAAAAGAGAGAGTAGGGAAGACTAGGGTGGGGAGGGGAGAGGGCTTATCGGGGTCGGTTCAATCCTGGGCATGCATGGGGGATTTTCATCATTTGAAGCGTAGTTTTTTAAAGTGGTAGCAGACTGCTGTCAAATGACTGCGACTGGAGATATTGGATCCATGGTTGCCACGTCTGTTCAAAGCGTGCGACTTTGTCTTCTAGCCTGTGCTGGTGACATCTTTAACAAGTGGCTGCTAGACTGGTCCCCATAGCCTCTTCTTCCCCGGGCTCCAGCAGTTTATGGACCCGTGACGTCATCACATCTAATACAGCCTATTAGATGTGAAGATGTCGGGACATTCCACAGCCGGAGTGAAGGGGGAGAGAGGTGAGTTCTCAAAGCCGCAGGGCCAAGGTTCAGGTGAGTATCTTTTCTTTATTTTTGCCCATAGACCAAAACAAGCAATGCAGGGATAGCCCCATGGCAAGGGTTAATTTTTAAAAATTCTGGAGTTCTCCTTTAAATCCCCTGATGGGGAAGTGAGGCTGATTCATTAAAGAAGTTGGGAATCTTATCTCAAAATATTGTGAGAATATTCACTTTATCCAATCAACAAAGTCTTGTTCACTTTGAATACCCAAGATGTTTTTCATGCAATTGGATAATTGAAGTGTATATTCACATAATTTATTGAGAAAAGAGTCTCGGCTCCTTTAGTAAATTAGCCTAAAAGTGTAAGTGGTCAAATTTTGGTATGTTTCAAGCTTTGCCATTTTAAACAACAACCTTAATTTAAAAATCGTCAGGGGCGGACTGGGCCGGGGGGCAGGGTGGCAATTGCCCCCCGGGCCTCTGCGATGCCGCCACGAACGGCCCCTCGAACTCCGCTGCCACCTGCAC
>NW_017306916.1:123470-131697 GCF_000935625.1 Nanorana parkeri
TGAGAAGATACGCTATTAGCGTAGCGGGAGCGATGCAAAATGCGCAGCCGGCTTCCTCGCTATGCTAATAGCGTATCTTCTCAGGAGCTGCACACAGCGCGCAACGGTTTAAGTAGTAACCAGCACACGCCGTATGCAGCTTCAGCGCGGGAGACGGGAGGCTGCGCTTGTCGGTGGATCCAGGGATCAGGTGAGTATTAAAAAGAAAAAAAATCGGTTTATTTTATGTTGCCAGGGACATAATTTGTCAGGGGATGGTCTCCTCAATCCGGGGACTGTCCCCAGAAATCGGGGATGAATGTAGAGCAGCAATAAATAGTCGATTTATAATCGATGATTTGAAAAAGTTGTCAACATTTTCAATCATCGATTAATCAGCTTTCGATTAGTTGGCCCTGTTCACGGCTTCACACACACTGCGTGCCACACCTCCTCCCCGCCTCATGCTTGCCACTGCCAGACCCACCCGCATCCACTCTCCACACGCCACACCTCCTCCCCGCCTCATGCTCGCCACTGCCAGACCCGCCGGCATCCACATGCCGCACCTCCTCCCCGCCTCACGCTTGCTGCAGCACATGGACGTGGGGAGAAGAAGTAAGGAGGAGCAGGCGTGAGGGGATAACAGCCACCGATAGACATTCCCGATCTCAGAAGCAAGTTGCTGGAAGACTGCTCAGGTAAGCCTGCACCCCCCCCCACGGTGCTCTATAATGTATTGCTGGGATAGTGTGATTTGAGGGCAGGAACAAAAAAGGGGTCTCTCTCTCTCACCTTCAGAAAGCAACAGCGCCTGAGTGTAATGTTTCTTAGATACTGCTCTTACCTCTGTTATAAGAAGGTTTAGAAATACGTTAATCATTTCACCTCAGGTTCAGAAATCATTCTTTATTACAATTCCAATTTAAAAACCACAAATTGAAAGTCCTTAATTGAATCATCTGTCATTGGGAACTGCAGGATAAATGGTTCGATTTTGTATGCCAGGACAAGTTCATTCCTGTTTGCAATTTGTTCAATGACATTAAAACTTTAGTCACACTTACTGCATTTAATCATAATGCGTTAAATCCTTAAGTGTACCCTAAATGTGAAACTTTGTTTGCAGGAAAAATTATTTCATCCTTGATTATATTCAGCACACATATTAAATTGTGTATATTATAAAAGATTCTATTGCAATTTATTTGCAATCAAGTAAGAATTAATTTTTAACATCACTGTGATATCCTACATTTAGATATGCAACTGAAAAAAATATTGCCATCAAAACCAAAAATAGTATACAGGAGAGCTAATCCCTTGAGACAAAGAATAGCTAAAAACGTGGTGGATCAACCTATGAAAAAGAAAAATAATACATTACTTAACATGAGGGAATATTATGCATCTCGCCGGTGTAATGTATGCAGGTACGCATGTAAGAACTCACAAAAAAAAAATCAGTTGCTGGATGTTTGTGCAGTGAGCCCTTTACTAATTCCTTACAATTAATAGACAATAGGTGGTGTGGGTATTGGGGGGGATTTAAAGTGACATTAAACCCTCAGATTTTTGAACATAAATCAATACTGTAATGTGTGCCTTACTGTAATCCATGGTAGTTTCCCTTCTATTTGCTGCTCTTCCTTTTAAATCCCCATGTCTTCTCATGCCTGGGGAGAACTTCCCTTTGCAGCTGACTGCCTCTTCCTGTAGTGCTGGCTCAGGTTGCAAACCTATACACAGACACCATGTAGCCATTCCAGAGACAAGGCAGTCTGCTGCAAAACAGAAGTTCTGCCCAGCATGAGAACAGATACAGATTTAAAAGGAAGAGCAGCAAAGAGAAGGGAAACTACCATGGATTACAGTAAGGCACACATTACACTATTGTTTTATGTTAAAAAATCTGAGGGTTTAATGTCACTTTAAGTTCGTCTGTCCTTCCTCTGGTGGATTGGTCACCCCTTGTCCCAAGGGCTGGTAGTAGAGCCCATTGGACAAATTACTCATTCATCCTTATGGAAGTAAACAATGAAATCCTGACAGTAACTTTAAAAAAATCTTTACTCAAAGGAAAACTTCACTCTAGTAAGCAATTGTTTTGCTCTAGTAAAGCAAAAAAATATAGAATATAAAATTGCTACACAAACCATTTTGTAAGTTTATGTTATTAAAAATGACATTTCCATTTCATTCTGCAGCTGCTGTATTTTATAATAAAATTAAAATAAAATGCAATATGGCAACCTGGAGGCATTCTGCATACTTCTGTACTATTGCTTTAGAACAGAAAAAGGCATCTGCAACAAAGTTTGTTCAAATCCTTGCAATGTACATTGATCACACTGAAGGTACGGTGTTTTTTTCCAAACCACCTTTTGGTGTTTTTAAATAATGGGTCCATATGTTTAAGGAAGGGGATCATTTTTTTTAAAATAAAAGAATCAACGGAATTCTGTAATGGATGCAAATTTATCCTATCTTTATCACATCATAAATTCAGTGGATCAGTTTGTAGGGATCTATCCCCTAACCCCCCCTGTAATAAAGCGGTGTTATTTGGGTTTTCAAATTGGTTATTACTTTCCACCAGCAGGGTGTGCTCATGAGTTATCCATGTGCTTCATCATCCAGGCTTTACTGGGATAGAGTACTGTGCTGGAGTGGTATCATGTGACTGTGGTTCTGTGGTGGCAAATCAGTGCAGTAAACATCATAGTAGGAGGGATTGGCTATAGCAAAACCCATGAGCATGCTCAGAACTGGAGCTAACTTGTTCCTGCCACTCCCCTGTTGGGAGGTTGGTGCTCAGGTGCTGGGTGGCTGCCCAGGCCAGAGGGCTAGGCCCTCAAGGCCTAACCTCCTGGAATGCCATGTGCCATCTGATTTTGCTGGATCCACTACAGGGACCTAACCCATGTTAACAGAGGTCATGGGGACACTGGAGTCACCACAAGAATCTCCACTGGTCCAGGCTACAGTCTGTCCTGAAGCAGAGTATACACTGGAACCTCTGTGGAAATGGAGACACTTCTGGCCTATCAAGAGAGAGAAGATAGACCTTCCACTAGGATCTGTATGCCTTACTAGAAGTGATTCAACATTATTACCAGCATTTTCCGGTATTCCAGCTTATCTATCTCTCACCATTATTCCAAGTTCTGCAATAAACGTTTAAAAGGCATTCACGGACTCTCGATCTGCTTACTCCTGCAAGAGGACTTATGTGAGTAAATACACCTGGGGACAAGGTTATCTCATCTGGGGGTCCCACTTGTACATCACAAGGCCCAGTTGGGTGGAGGCACTGCCATAATGCTACTTTTTCTTTACAATTACTGTGACATTTAAGTTGATACTATGCTGTTTAATTAGCTGAATGCTGGAAGAATTATGGGAGTTTTATGATTTTATATATGAAAGCTAAATAATAAGTAATTGGCTTTCTTTGTCTAAAACCAGAACTAGAATGACCTTACACCTAACAAACTAGTTTATTTCAGACATAATGAAAAAGGTTTTTAAACTACATTCAACTTAATTCAGTATATGCAAGGATAAAGGAGACAAACTGAGGGTAATAAGAGCAAAGAACATCCCAGGTGAGAGCGTATGGGAGATGAAAAGAATATATTAATCAATTTTCATGAGTGCATCAAGTGCATATTTGATATAAGCAATCTGGACTATTAGCATAAAACTTTCACCAATGGATGAGCAGAAAAAATATTTATAAACCTTGTGGACAAAGAAAAGTAAGCATTAATCCCATGGCCCTTTGCCATTGAAATGGCATGGGCAGTTACTACTGGATTAAATGGGATTCAAGGAAGATTATGAACACTTTCCAGCTTGTAAAAGCTAGTTCATCATTATTTCCAAAGCTGCTTTCTACAACCTGAGAAGCGGCCATGCAATTAATTGACTGTATGTAATTGTACTGTATGTAGATGCCTACATTATCTAAGAGACATTCATTTTGTTTTCTGACAATGCAGGCTTCCTGATAATCAATAGAAGCTGAGTAGTGTAAAAGCAGAACAATTAAAATAATAAAATGAATAAAAATGTCCTTATTCATTCCTAATGTTCATTTATTTTTATATATATGCACAACACACTAAAAAAAAAAAGCGACATTGTTTGAAAGTAATAATTACCAAAGAGCATATTTAACACATTCAATTAATGCAGGATTGATTTAAAAGTCCATATAGCATTCAAAGTACTTTAATGTTTGGGGTTTCTTTTATTCTCCTTGCTGTCAGATTGCTTATAATGGACATTTACAAAGATCCCATCTTATAGATGCATCTTTGTAAGTAATGTTTCCAAGGTAACCAAACATTTCATAGAGTTTTGCAGCCTTAATATAATGTATGAATCAAAGGCAATCTTCTCAAATACCTTTTATTCTTTGAGTGTTCTATGCTGTATGACTCCTCTGGGTATTGTTTTGCTTTTGCGATATGCACCCAAGCTTAATATGTAATTTAAGGTGTCTGATTTTTTTATGACACTTGTAAAATATTTTGGCCTATATTCAAATGCAGAGTGCGTTTATAGTGTAAATCACTTGACCCCCAGCTAATGATTCTGTGAGCCAAGTGTGGGTGTCTGCTACTTTTCATATTGCTCAGTGTAGCTCAGGGGCATTGCTTTGATTCTGAAAGGCCTGATGTTTCCTTGAACACACCAAGGAAAATAATAGGCTTGACCATATCAGACTGGAAAAGTGGGCATGACTTGGTGTAAAAGGATATGGTTGAACGGTTTTCCGAGCCTGCTTCCTATATATACTACCCGGATTTATTTGCTGTAGTCCTTGTACCCACATAATGAGGGGGATTTATCAAAACTGGAGCCGACAAAATCTGGAGCAACTGTGCATGGCAACCAATCAGCTTCTCTTTCATTTTCACATCTTAACTGAACAAACTGAAGAGAGGAGCTGATTGGTAGCCATGGGCAACTGCTCCAGATTCTGTCTGCTCCAGTTTTGATAAATTCCCCTCAATATGTCTTGCATATTGTGCCACAAGCCAAGGATTCACAGACACACATAAACCTCAGGGCAAAGGAAATTGTTTTATTGAAAATTAACTATTCCATTAGATATATTTTTTTTGCTATAAAAAAACCTGCCTGTCAGAATTTTTTTAGAAGGACACTTTACTTCCACTTTGATCTGCAACATACCATATAAAGTGTTGTGGTAAGCAATATGTAACTTACAGCTTGGGGGTGTAGTTATACAACATTTGCAAGTCTTTGTTGTAGATTACTGCCACATTATGGCCTCTAGATGGAGCCAGGGAGCATAGGAAGTGCGAATCTACAACACTAACGTTCGTAGAGTATACATTCAGCTGCTGGCCTGAGATCTGTCATTTGCGGCAAAATTCTGGAGGGAGCAGAGTAATCTTAACTGCGAAACGCATGGATTTGGGTCAAACAGAACCTGAAGCTGATTCCCAGTCAGGAATATGCAATATACAACTTAGCATAATACTTGCAATGGTCAGGAGTACCTAACATACAGCACATCATACAGAGTGAGTGCAGCGGTGAGGAGTATGTAGTGTTCAGTGGTTGGGCATTTCTAATGTACTTAAGTTAGAGGAGGAAAATAACAAATTGCGCCAATTTTTGGTGGTTGCAGTGAGATGGAGACGGACCCTTGCATTGGTGGTCAGTGAGAGAAAGACTGATGCTTATATTTAGAGCTGCAGCTAATGATTATTTTCAAAATCGATTAGTTAGCCGATTATTACGTTCGATTAATCGGTTAATCGGATAAACTATAAAATAAAGTTTAAAAATGGCTCCAGTGATGGACTACTAGTTTGTATTGAGGTTGTAGTCCATCACAGGAGCAAGCTTGGACTGGTGGAAGTAAAAAAGAAAAAAATAGATAGTGTGGTGTGCAATATAGTGAAATGGAAAGTGTAAAATTATACAGCAATGCATGCAGAATGGCAACGGCTATAGAGGACTACAAAACCCAGCAAAAGCACATTATACAGCACAATGCAGAATACCGCCAGCTATAGAGGAATACAACAAATCCCAGCAATAGTACATAATAGCTGGCGGCATTCTGCATTGCGCTGTATAATGTACTATTGCTGGGTTTTGTAGTCCTCTATAGCTAGTGGTATTTAGCATTGTACCACTTTATAATGTATTATTGCTGGGATTTGTTGTACTCTTCTACAGCTGGTGGTATTCTGCATTGCGCTGTATAATGTATTATTGCTGGGACTTGTAGTCCTCTATACAGCGCAATGCAGAATATCACCAGCTATAGAGGAGTACAACAAATCCCAGCAATACATTATACATACAGTGTATAATGTATTGCTGGGATTTGTATTCCTATGTATAATATACAGCACAATGTACCATCAGCTATAGAGAAATACAAATCCCAGCAATACATTATAGAGCACCATGTGTGGGAAAGTGCAGGCATACCTGAGCAGTCTTCCAGCAACTTGCTTCTGAGATCGTACCTGTCTATCAGCAGCTGTCATCCCCCCACACCTGCTCCTCCTTACTACATCTCCCCGCGTTCCTGTGCCGATCGTGGATGTGGATGGGCAGGAAATGTGAGGCGGGGAGGAGGTGCGGCGTGTGGAGCGTGGATGCGAGCGGGTCTGTCAGCGGCGAGCGTGAGGTGAGGAGGAGGTGCGGCGCACAGCGTGTGGAGCCGTGAACAGGGCCAACTGATCAGAAGCCGATTAATCGATTATTGAAAAAGTTGACAACTTTTTCAATAATCGATTATAATCGATTATGTCGATTAGTTGTTGCAGCCCTACTTATATTGATATTAGTGAAAGGAAGACTGCCCTTTACATTGGGGGTCACTGGAAGGAAGACTGCTCCTTACATTGATAGTCAGTGAAAAGTATATTGCCCCTTACATTGGTGTCAGTGGAAAGTAGTTTGCCCCTTACATTAGTGGTCACTAGAAGGGTAAGTATCCTTTACATTGGTGGTCACTGGGAGCAAGACAGCCCTTTACATTAGTAGTCAGTGGAAGAGAGGCATTCCTTTACATATGTTATCAGTAGAAAGAAGACTACCACTTGGTGTCAGTAGAGTGAAGACTTCTGCTTACATTGGTGTCAGTGTAGGATGAATACCCCTTATATTTGTATCGGTGAAAGGAAGGCTGCCTCTTACATTGGAGTCAGTGAGAAGAAGACTGCCCATTACTGTATCTATAGAGAAGCAGTCTTGAACTACAAACTCCTCCCTCTACTTTAATCTCTTTTACACAGGGGAAGGAGGGGGGCGCAGTCTCTAATTCACAGAAAAGAACTGGTAGGGCTGGAAACATTTGAGTATTCACTTCAATGCAAAAGATGTTACAAGGACACTGGATTTCTTTCAAGATCAAAAGGACTTTTTATGTACTTGAAGAAAATGTACTAAGCCTGAAAAAATAAAACTAATCAAGTCACCACATCTAAGGACTGATAAGATGCAATGTATTACATTTTTGTTTTTGGGCTTAGATACTTAGGAGTACTCCAGGAAAACTTTTACTTAATCATTGCAGTGGAGCTACCCCCGCACTGCAAGGGTTAAGTGTTGGTTTTTCTCTAGGTGCTAAAATAACAAAGTTATACTTACCTGAAGCTCCGAGCCGGCCATCTGTCACAGCGCTCCCTCCAGCCTGTCACCTCCTACGCTGCAGCATCAGAATCTTCCTCAGCATCCTCATGTCTATACGCTGTGTATAGATGTGAGGATTTACGGGACCTTAGACCGCTGCAGAAGAGGGGTAGAGAGGCTGGAAGGACCAGTCTAAGAAGAAGCTGGCTCGGCATCGTGTGAGTATAACTTTTTTTTTTTACTTAAACAAAAATGAGCAGTTAACCCTTGCAGTGGGAGGCAGCCCCACTGCAAGGGTTAATATTTTTTTTATCCCTAGTAAGTAAGTAGTGTTTAGAATGCTCTAATGATTATAGCATGTGTCTTCATATTCAGCTGTTTTACTTTTGACTAAAGAAAGCAACATGAAAGAATAGTTTGTGATAGAAAGTGGAAGTGTAAAAGCAAACTAAAGTAGGAAAAAGGCTGAATTCAAATTGTGTGAAATAAAAGCAAGGTCTTTGAGCCCAATACTTGAGCCCAACCTTCCACTGGCTGAGAAATCGCATTAATTTTCTGTTGGCTGCTATGTAACACCACAAAGGATACAGGTCATGCAGATCAAAAAGCATTTCTA
>NW_017306916.1:131716-134824 GCF_000935625.1 Nanorana parkeri
AGCCGATGTACGGCTGATTTCAGCCGATATACGGCTGAAATCAGCCGTACCAGCCTGAAGTGAATAGCCGAACAGTGTTCGGCTCACTTCACTTCTGATCGGTCATTCACTCGGCTGCCCTCGGCAGCTTTGTGAATAGACCCCTATGTGTGCTCATGGCTTATATCCTAATAAGTAAATTAAAATTGTATAATATCCAGCAATATATAACACATTATATTATATTATATTATATTACAGTAAAAGGAAAAACATTTCAAATGTTATGTGATTGTAATATGGAAAATGTGGGTTGGTCTGTATTTCCCAAGAAATTACTTGATTGTGTGCTTGCCTTATTGACTTAACTGGAAGTCTGCACAGAACTTTAAGTAGGATTAGAGGAATCCCCTGTGACTGGTATTTATTTCCTGAAATATTTTCTAAAGCTGGATGCCTGTAAGGTGAAGGCTTTGACTGGCCCCTCAAAGGTATTAAGAACCATACCTTTGCTAGCAACTAACAGACAGCGCAGAAAGTGAGTGATCATTTTTTGTAATCATATTACTGGGGTCTTCAAACACATACTTCATACACAGGAGCCCACAGGAGTTGTCAAATCCTTGGGGTGAACACTTTATTTTTGGCTTTGATCAGTAGTAACAATAACGTCTCTTCTCAATCTCAACCAAAACAAGGTGAATGGCATGGTTCCTGTTCCCATTTCTCCAATAGCCAAGAAGCTGTAGGCTAGAAAATGAAGTCATGCAAGCTGCAGTTCAAGCTTGAACTAATGTTGATTATAAATAGACTCATCTGTTTAAAATATTATTATAAAAAACAACATCTAACGGTCTATTTACATATGTTTCTAAATGTTTTGTAATGTTTGTAATTTTGTTTACACTGAATCCAATTACAAAAATGTGTGAATCCTGGGAGAAAGTTTTGGGAAGCTTGTGTGAACACAATTACAGTATGAACAGATGTCCTAATTTTATGGTGTCAGAATTTTTCCAGTTATGAAGTACTGTTATTCTTTTACCTAGAGTAGTTTTACACAACAAAGTCCATCTTTTTTTAAAATGTTATTCAGAATTTTGAAACTGCAAAAAGTTAAAACCTAAATAAGAAAAATATCACCCAATACAACCCATTAGAGACCCGAATGTGACAGAAAAGGAAAATGCATGTTTATATCTATTATTAAACAAGTTTTTTTTATATATTGTCTGGAAGTTACATTGTATTCTAAAATTAGCAATAAAACCTGGCAGGAGTTCTAATCTTCCCCTCTTTATACAAAACAAAGAAAAGGGATTTTTGGTGGATATACACTTAAGTATAATTTTATTTCATATCACACAATTGTTTTATGTTACATTGTACTGATTGCTATATCAGAATGTTGTGGAATGCATATATTCATCTTAAAAATAAAAATCTTCATAAAACATTGCTATTAAATGCATTCTGATATAAACAGGTAAGCATCTGAATTAAAACATTTCTCAATGCTCTACACTGTACCCATTTACTCAAACCCTGACACTTTACGTCCTTCACGATGGTGATTGTTTCTCATTTTTGTCCACATTGGCAATTGTAGATGCCTGTCTCTGATCAACATGTTAGGATCCTCAACTCCACCTTTTCAAACATGAATAATTAATCTGCTTATACTATCCCTGTTCATTGAGAAGCTTCTATTGACTTCTAGTCACAGAAGGAGTCACTGTGAGCTCTTTATTCATGGTCAGAGTGTGCAAAGCTCCCCACTCCCCACTTGTTTATTGTAGGCCATGCTACATCCAGCAAGATGAAGGTGCATGTCTGCTTGTGTAATAGATCAGAGGTGATATATTAATAACCATGAATGACACTGTGTAATAATATAGAAAACAAATATTTGATGAAATTGAAGAACTACACGAAGCCTCCAACTGTAGTTAATGCACAGGGTCATATGCAATTAAGGGGCTTTGATAAACCAATTGAATCAAAGGGGGATATTTACACAGTATTTACTAATACATTTGCTATGCATACACTAACATATTCACTGGTTAATACTCACCTTGGTTTTAAAGCATATCAGGCCATAGATATTTTGTGTGAGATAAATATTTCCTGATATTTGTCAAAGCTGTTTTCTAATGAAACAAGATGGTACCTGTAACATATGCTATTTATATAATAGAGAAAATAACACATCCTGTGTTACCTGACACTTTTTAAGAATACCATTTGCCAGAGATGACAAATCCATGTAACATTGTAAATTGCAGTGATTGAAGGAGACCCATGGTGCCCCACCCTAGGTCTCCTCGTGTGCCAGGATCCCAAAACAGAAGCAAAGGCCCCTTTCATTGATTTCAAGGATAAACTCTGAGAAAGCATGCCCGTGGCATTTTGTGATATCACTGGTACCACAATATTTGGTATTAGTCTAAATATGGTCAGCAACATAAATGGAGATATTAGTCTTGGATCATTCAAAATGGAGTCCAAATCAGAATGTGTGTTAAGGAGTTAGCAGTGGTAAACCCAAAAAGCATTTAACCTCTTCATGAACAAAGCCTTTTTTTTCATTTTTTATATTAATTAATAATGTTTTCATTATTTTTATTAAAATAATAATAAATCATGATTTAATTATTTATTATTTTTTTAAATTAAATAATATTATATTTTCTGAAAGCCAAGACACTATAGAATAAAATGGTGGCAGTTGCAATTTTTTATGTTACACAATATTAGCGCAACTCCTTATCAAACCCCAAAATGTAGTGCAAAATGCACTTAAATGCCCCAAAACACACAAAAAAAAACATTTTTTTATAACATAAAAGATGAGGTTACAACGAGTAAATAGATACCCAACATGCCCAGGTTAAAAATTGTGTGCGTCCGTGAAACTGCAACAAAATTCAGTACGCCAAAAAGTTCATAGACGTCGCTTTATAAGCCCCCATAGGTCATCAGTTAAGAGATACGCATAAATATTGGCTCTAGAATTACTGTGTAGCGCGATCGTTGTTTTCATACGTAGGTGCACCCCACACATGTTTACGTGAAGAGGCGCATGCTCGCAGGGGCGGTGTACGGTGAAAAACTTTTTTTACATTA
>NW_017306916.1:135493-173600 GCF_000935625.1 Nanorana parkeri
TGTACAGTGAAAAACTTTTTTTACATTATTTTTACATTTATTTTATTTAATATTAATTTTAAAAAACTTTTATTTTTTTAACTTTACTTTAATTGCTATCGCATAGGGGAGCTTACAAGCCCCCCAAGTGATAGCAGATTGGCGGTGACAGGTACTCTTTAAGGTGATACTGGGGGTCCAAAAGACCCCTAGTATCACCTTTCCACTTGAAATAAGCTATTGAAGTGCAGATCGCCCTTCAATAGCTTATTGGTGGGCTTCAGGAGCCCACACAGACAGCTATTGGGCAGGAAGTGATGTAATCTGCATCGCTCCTGGTCCCATAGTACGGGGAGGAGATCGGTGAACGGAAGTTATATATGTATGTGTATATATATCTATATATATAAATATATATATAGACATATATAGTGCAGTGTACCTCTCTCCTGGCTGGCCGACTCTCTCTGGAGATCTTCAGGATGGAGAGCGCGGAGCAGAGCGGAGAACGCCCATTTCTCCGCTCTGCTCCGTGTAAATGCTGTGCTAGAATTCCTGTATTGGAAGTGACAGGTTCAATCAGGAGAGATAAAAACGATGGAAATGGCGAGCGCACAACTGATGTGGAATGTGATAAGGAAAATTGATATGTTAGAACAGGTTAGTGTGAGCGAGCTGCCTGTTCAGGGAGAGGAACCCTGTAGGCATATGTAAAAAAAGGTGGAAAGAAGCGCTGCAACCCTGGGATTCTTTGTGTAGAACAATTAAAAACTATAAAACAATTGTAACTGAGAACTCACTTTTGGACGGACGAGATGAGGAGTAGAAGCTGTTCGTCGGTATGGATCGCTGAGCGGCATCTGTGGCCGGTCTGTGTGGATATGAAGAACGGGCTACATGGTTCTTAGGCAGTCCATTGGTGTTCCTTGGTGGTTATTGTGACTGGGGGGTCCGTTGGGGCATAGTGAACTGTGCTTGTTGACGTGGCACTCGCCGTCAGGTGCAATGAGAGCTCAGCTGGCCAGGCTGCCACTCGTCGGCTGAACGGGAGCAGGAATGCCGCTGTGTAGCGGTATCGCAATGGGTCAGCGATCGTTAAGGAAGTGTCATAGGAGTGGGCTCTTCACGGACCGCAGTGTCTATCACCCCTGAGCCCACTCCTATGACACCCCTGAGCCCACTCCTGAATTAATCTATGCTTTGCATGGCAGAGCAATTAATCTATGCTTTGCATGGCAGAGCAAAAGCATTTTAATACCAAACAGCCCCCATGCTGCATATATTTCAACCCCAATAGAGAAGAGAACTACCCAATACTTTCGGGTACTGGTAGTATGTTTCTTTCTCCCATTCTTTCCATGATATAGCACTTGGTCCCTGAGTGGCCTGCCACCACTCCCCGGTTCTGTCATGTTGAGGCAGGGAAAGGATCCTTAGCCTTATGTAAGCTCCATTAAAACTGACTTGGATGATACACAGGGCTTCTTCTGTTTGCTGTATAGACAAAGCAAAGGTTCACTTTAAGAATAAATAAAGAATGTGGAACAGGAATCTCCTACAATCCCAGTCCTGGTTCACAATGTATCACAAAAGATAACAAAGCTTTACCTAATGCTTTCATTTCCAGGAGTTTCAAAACAATAAAAAACAGCTATTTCATCCACACTCTAATTATACTGTATCGGTTTTACTAATTCCAAAAGTACTGGAATCAGATAGACAAATACATTTTAAACAAATGTCTTTACAATACAAGAAAAAGAAATGAGTAGAATGCCAAGTGACTTATCAATGACCTTATGCAGCAAGAAACTGAGATAATGATGTATCGGGAGGAATAAACTGTATTGTCTGCTGGTTATGTGCTTGAAGACATTACATTTAATATCATCTCCACAGATCACACAGTTCAACTACCTCTGAGAGATGGCTACATTAAAATATCTCCATGTCATTATGAGAAAGGGCCCTGGTGAGTGAATTTGTCTACTGCTACTTTCTTCAAAGTTTTGATATGACATAAGCTCTAAAATAATAGAAAAAAGTAAGCAATTACCAAAAGAACATTGGGTATTTGTTGATTATGCCTGCCATTAGGGATTTGTGTTTTATATGGGAAGAGATTTTAAGCTATAATTGTTGTTCAGGGGACTTCTGATTTACAAAGATGTCATATTACTTCTCAGCATAACAGACCCATAAAATCTACATTTAAATATATTTATGTATCCGTACCTGCAGCAGAGATATGAGCCATTAGTCATCACAATTAGCTCATATATAAAATCTATGACCCCCCATATATTGTAATTCTAAAGCAAGAGTAGACAGGATTACCCACCTAATATCCATGCTTCTGGTTTTCCACCTACTACTCTTGTGAAATATTGCAAAAATAATTTGCTTGTTTAGAGAGAGAAAAAGCTCCAAGACACAGATGGTAGATACAGAACCTTACCTGCTGCCTTTGTAAAGAAAGTAAGCACAGTCTCCTAGCTGCAGCTCGAACTTCCTCAATGACTGCCACCGATCATTCATTTGCAGGTAGACTTATCATAACTCTTTATGACCACACATACAGGTTGGCCATGTAAGTCCCTTTTGTGTACTGTGTTACCTGCAGAGCATTTCCAAGGACCAGGGCTGTGGTATAGCCTCTGGTGTGACCCAGACTGTAAAGACTCTAGTAGGCTGTTTTAGCTGAGCACCAGGAGCTACTTCATTTAGTAGACCTGTTGGACGCCATTATTCTCCCCACCATGGAAAGGGTTAAAACAATAAGGAATTAAGGGCTGTGCCACTTGGTGTAGTGTCACGCATGCACACTCTGTGCTTTTTTCCCCGCCATTCAGCATGACATAGCACTTTCGTGCTACTGCCGCTAATTGCAAGAGACACGCAGTGCCACCTCGGTTAGTCCCTCCCACCCACAATTACCCTATCCCCTGCTATTTGAACCTCTTCTGCTTCTAGTAGTCAATGAATGCGTATTTAAGGTCTTGCCTTGTATTAGAGCTAAGTTGTCCCTGTCACTGTGTCAAGTGCCTTCAGCTCATGATCCACCATCAGTTCTGGGGTGGACTTCAGTATTCCCCCTTATGGGCCTGCAAATGACAGCCTGAGACATTGTTCCCTGCTCAAGTCCTTACATCCTTACACCTCGAAAGTTCTCCTTGACTCTGTCATGTGGGTCTCCCTCCTTGGCTTTAACGCTGGAGGATTTCACCAGGGTTATGCTTCTTTCAAGCCACACCTATATGGCTTTGAAGAAGGAGAACACACAGAGCTATGGACAATGGCGTGTAAGCAGCAAGCGCCATGTGTGCTGCAACTAAGGACTCCATCTTGACTGTCACTGTCAGCTGACTGAAGTCCCTGATTTAAAGTTAGGCAACAATTAATTGTGTATATTATTGTTTATTGCTCAATCTATGGTAAATAGATAGTGAAGGGTTGATTACTTGTGTATTCATGTGTATGGCTAGAGTCACAGGTTTCTTTTAAAACTTTTGAGCTCTCTGGGCACCTTTTTATATCTTTAATTCAGTAAAAATTTTACTTTAAACTTTATTTTGTGTAAATGCCTTTGCTTCCTTGAAGACTGCTGTACAACCCGAGACATATATTTATATAAAGTAAAACAAAGGTCTGTTTAGCTCAGCTGAGAGTTCAATGAGCAAACAGCCTGGGCTGTGTTAACTTCACAAAAACGTGACTTACATTTGTTCAGTCCTTCAGTAAGACAATTTGAAAGTTAAATCATAATGAAGTGTTATTTCTTGGTTGCTATTAGCTATTTATGCTTGTAAATGCCAATGAAGTAAAGTTCACATTATGAAATGTGGTAAAAATACATTCAGAGAATGCTGGGGTTTATAAAGAAGCAAAAGAGCAAGTGTAAACTTAAAGCCAACAATTAGGTCCTGGATTTTATCTTCTAACCTGCATTAGAAACATGTCCTAGCTGCCCTTAAAATGCAGTGCTTTCATTTTCAGTGGGATGTTATGGAGCATTCTACACTTGAGCTTGTTGCTTTGAACATGCACCATTTTGCCTTTGTAGCACCCCCTGACTCCCAGGGGCCTTAGGTGGACCCCCAAAGGGTAGGGAAGGCTGACATTTCACTCTCAGGGGTAGATCCTTAGCCAGTGAAGGGATGCGATGAATAAATTGGGCGTCAGTCATTTTTTTTTAATCTTCAATATTTTTTTTATTTTAGGCGTCAGTCATTTTAACCATGGCCAGCATGCGCCACTGGCCATGAAACTCCTATTGATTGGCTGGTAAAGCATAGACACTCCTGATGTTCCCTTATTGGTTGCCTTACTCTGTAGCAAGGTCATACCCCACTCAGGTAGGTACAATCAATAGCAGAACACCTAGAATTAACCAGATAATTAAATTGCAACGGCTGTGACCCGACCATTCACTTTGTGGGTGATAGCTGCTGCTTGTAAACAAATTGCACCTAAAATATAGGTGTGAATGGAATCGAATCCAGAATAAGCTTGCAGACAACGAGGTCCGAATTTACTCTTATTTTACTGATATGCATATCAGAGGCGTCCCCAGGCTGGGTGTCACCTGTTGCGGTCACCGGATGTCACCCTCTGGGACGTCATTCGCACGTAATAACATCATGTGCATTTAACTGCCAGCAGCCATCTCGGTGATAAGCGCCTGCAGAGAGAGGAGGTGTGCCGCCCCAATGGGGCATATAATATGTTGTAGAAGTTAGTATAGATAGAGTTATTATAGTGTGTTTTTGCCTAACTATTTTCCCCATAGCAAATCCATGTCTTATCCTATGCTGCCATCTAGTGGCCTTTGTGATATCACACATGTCTTTTCTGTATTTCTGTTCCCCATGTGACGACATATTTCCAGTCTATGTATGCCCCTCCCTTCTTCCTGTGTGCAGTACTTCCTGTGTCATGGCCACAGTTAAGAGCCACATGTAACAAGGACACACATGTGATCTGCACAGTACGTAGGAAAGGCATCATTTTCTGACCGCACAATACTATAACCGTTCAACTGCTGTTCCTATCATCTGCTGTAACCCTGATGTTAAAGAATAAACACCTCTTTTGAATGAATCGGTATTGACGAGTTCAGCTATCTGACGAGGATTGTCCGCAGTGAGTATATCTGCTTATACAGGCCAGGCATAGAGGTCTCAGCAAGGGATATATTTCGCTATCACAACGATCGGAGTCAGAATAGGAGGGGATGTTCATCTGGTGGGATAAGGTATTGCTCTCTTGTGCAACTGTCAGTCTCACTGTAACTTTATTCACACTTTTGAAACATGACTACTGTCGTGTTTCCTTTTCTGTCAGATGGGACAGCCTTTGCTAACCAATTTCTGATAATGCTGGTTGCCTATCTATTATGCTGAGACATTGATCTGAAACAAGTATGCATCAGTGGTGTCGTAAGGGGGGTGCAGCCCACACCGTGGGACGCCATCAGTGGGTGCAACACTAAAATGACCAACAGCCATTTTGGTGTCACTCCCTCTGAAAGAATGACCAAGAGCCCTACAGCTGCACATGAGATGAGGTGATCCTCCTCTCTTTGCCGGTGTTCATCACCAAGATGGCCGCCGGCAGTTAAGTGCTTGTGACATTATTACGCACGTGCCTGGGGGGGCCTCTTCACGTGTAAACCCTGACATGTACATGCATCCATGTGCGCACGTGTGTAAACACCAGTACTAGTGTTTAAGTTCATCTACCCGCTTAGAGCGCTTTCTGTCTATATTTTCCTATAGACCGAAAATTGCGTCAGCTGGGGCTCTCAGATGCTGCAAATACACTCACATTTTACACTGTATGCCTTTGCGCCTGTATTTGTGTATTAGCCTTTAAACCATATGCAACTCTGCAATATAATGTGATTTATGCCCTTCAACCTTTGGTGGGCAGATCCATGTACAAGTGTCTTTTTCACCATGTGGTGAATAAACTTGCATATGTTGTTGATGTGAAACCTTGAACCTCTGGTTGTCATTCTTTCAGGAGTTACTGCACTTTGCACATCATCTGTTCTCTTTATTGAATATGCCCAGTTGGCTGTAAACAGTTATTTTAAGAACTAATCTTATCTGACACGGCAGTGAATGTGACCTCCAGGAAACCCGCAGGAAATATCTAGCTCCCTCGACTTTATAAACAGTTTTTTGGTTGTTTTTTTTTTTCTAAACTGATTTCTCAATGTGTTACAAGTGAAATAAGGCACTTCGGAAATGTGCAATTACGGAAGGGTAATTTGCTTTTGTGAGTATAAAATATCTTGGCTTGCAGCACTTTTTTTTTATCAGTAATACAATGCAGGCCTCCAATTATTTCGCTATAATGACACTAAATGGTGTCTTATTTCATACATATTGATTTCTGTATTGGTTACTACTGCACTATATATCATCAGCATAAGTTACATATATCAATATAACCAGATGTGTCTGCTTCAATGACTTTCACACAAACATTTCAAGAATATTTGGCATAGGCTGGGAAAGTAGATGTTATGTTTTATTAAAGTTACTCTGTATTTAAGGAATGTTTTTGCTAGCTGTTTTTATAATCTAGCCTCAGTATCTATGTGCAGACACCTAGCAGAGCAAGAACAAACTATCAATTTTTGACCCTGTCTCCCTCCCAACCTTCTGTACCTGCTGATTGGCTTGTTGGATGTCCTCAATGACCAATCATGAAGCACAGGGGAAGATAGAGACAGATGATACTTCCTACTCCCTTCCACTGTAAAATGGTATAATGTGATGGACTGGCATCTGCATAGGAAGAGGCTGCAGGTGCTACAAGTGGGGAGCCTCCATCCCACAAAATAAAGGCCCCTCTCTGAAAATGCTAGCCCAGAGCTGATGGACACATGGTACTTTAGTTCTATTAGTCCTCCAAAAGTGGTGTAAGATTCAGAGAAAGGCTTATGTGTAACTTACCACTGTTGACACAGGTAAATTGCTGTCTCTTGCCAAGAACACGTTAGACCCCATTCACACAGGGTTATTATGTGTGGCTGGGGATTCCTGCGGCAAGAACCTAATTTTTCTTGTGGCAGGAATCCCAGGTGGGTCCTGTCTGGGGGATGATCGACTGGACCCGCGGCTGAGGTGCCATCTTGTTCGTGAGGTGAACGTGAGCTGCGACTAGGCCCGGATGAACAGACGCTGATGCTGGTAACCGGTTCAGCTGCTGACATTGGACAATGCTACCGTCATCTCCTAAAAGACGCGTTCTTCATCGCACAGCATAGCTCCTTTCATCTCTTCAAGCCACAGACTGTCATCTCCCTATGTGGATGGATGAGAAGCCTCTGGCCTGTAGCTATTTCTAACAACATACACAACATACAACATACACTGATTTCTTTACCACTTGTATTGGGCCCCAACATTGACTAGGCGAAGATAGTACCACTGGCCAGTTGGTTAGGTACCCGGGTATATTGGGACTAAAGCTTTTGTATAGATCGATTGTCGTTCAGTAAGCTTACTGTCTCTATTGATAGATCATTACTATTATAATTGTGCCTCATACACAGTCGAGGTCTCATACGGTGTAGAAACAAATGTTATGTTGATGCATTGCCATTCAGATTGCAATATATAGTGAATTAATTCAAAACCTTCCAAAGTGTGCTGGTGTGATGTGTATTTATTACTGAGGTTCATCACAGAAGAAGCACAGGGAGACCAATTGCTGTATTACTGTATGCTGCTCTGTGAGGGGTGCACTACAGCTGTTTAGAGGTTCAAGTCAACGGGAGTTGATTTATTGCTTTTGATGTGCCTTTCGAATGCATGGCAAAAACAGGTCAGCAAAATCCCATTGACTTTAAAGGAACAGTACACTTGGCAGTTCAAAGACGGAGTAGGGTTGCCACCTTTTCTTCAAGTGAAACCCGAACACTCTAGCGCCGCACGCGGCAATTTTTTTTTTTAAATATAGAGGAGAGGCAGCACGGAGCCTGATCTACTTTGCATTACGATTCTTCAAATGGGGGGAAGGGGGATTAGGTAAAAGTGTCTGAGACAATCTTTGCCTCAACACTGGAGCATAGCCAATCTGCTTTTTTACATTTTTTATTTTCTAAGCTGTGTGGACAAAATGAGAGTTAGAAGCTGATTGGTTGCTATGGGAAACATATTATGTTATGAATTATACCCTATTATTATTAAAATATAGGATTTATATAGTACCAACAGTTTGAGCAGCGCTTTACAAAATGAAGGGAGACTAAACAGTTACAGTACAATTTTAATACAGGAAGGTTAGGAGGGCCCTGCTGGGGAGAACTTACAATCCAGGAGGTTAAGGCTTGAGATAGAGCTTGTCTCAGACACCTTTTTAATCCCCCCAGCATGCCCTAATGAGGAATGTTTGAACTGCAAATATATCATCATTTGTCAAAGTCCCAATTGAATGTAGCTGCATGTGTTTTATAAGGTGGCATTTGGCAAAGACACCTGTCGACATCAACCCTAAAGTGGAACCTCTTAACCACCTCCCGTCCATGGCCGTTCTTGAACGGCCGGATGGGAGCCTTATAGGAGCGGGGGGGGGGCATCTCAAGACGTCCTACCCCTATGCCCAGCGCGTACACGAGTGGGTAAACCGTCAGCAATGTAAACAGCCAGCGATGACTGTTTACATTCAAGTGGTCGAGCGATGCTGTCAGTGGAGATCAAAAGGAGATCCGTACACAATCCCCCTTTGGTCTCCTCTCTGGTCCCCGAATGCAGGAAGTGATGTATATTACATTGTGTCACTCTCCGGTTACAGATGCCGGTGAGAAGCAGGTGAAGCAGATCTCTGCTTCATCAGCTTCTCTGGGGGTGAATTGGCTATCACATAGAGGGTTTCTTAGCTCCCTATGTGATAGCAATAAAGTTAAGTGTAAAAAAAAAAAAAGAGTGTAAAATAAAGAAGCTAAAAACAAAATAGTCACAAATAAAAAATGTAAAATAGCACAATTTTTTTTAAAAAGTCCCCCGTCCCCCTACATAAACACACAAACATACATCGGATACGCCAACGTGCGAAAATGACGAGTCCGCCTATTGTGCCGCACATGTTACATATCACGGTGAACGTCGGAGTGAGAGCAATAATTTTAGGCCCATCAATCACTGATAACACTAAACTGATGAGCGGTAAAAGCTTTTAAAGCGTCGCAAATGGCCAAATTTGGGTATGGTCGTTTTCTGCGATTTCGCGGGCGCATGCAATTTTAAAGCTTGACATATTTGGTGTCTATTTAACCGACGTGACCCCGTCTTTTATATTTTACCAAAAAATTGGGGTGATAATAAATGTTTCATAACATTTCATAGGGAAACAGGTTTTTTTAAAAAAATGTAGGGTACTTTTTTTGTTATATAGTAAAAAATAACCACCAAAAGAAAGCTCTATCTGTCCCCAAAAAATGTAAAAAATTTGTTTCAGTACAGCGTTGCAGGACAGATTAAATGTCAGTCAAAGTACTGCAGCGCTGAACACTGAAAAATGGACTGGCCAGGAAGGGGGTTTACCACCCTGGTCTTTAGGTGGTTAATGATGTGGCAGATCTTTGGTATGAATAAAATAGCTGATGTAATGTTTAAATTGACCTAATAATTGTTCTAGTGCTCAAACCCAGACTGTGTGTGTAAAATTCATAGATTCTGTATGACAATTTCTGCAAGGTTGAATTATGCCGCTGTCATTTGTCAGTGAAATAAATGATTCTGTAAAATGCACTGCAGAAAGTGCATTAATATAGCCCATATTTGTCCTTTATGTCTGATTTTAGCATAAACGTGTGCTTTCCATTATCTTTACTGTCTATTGTCTGTCACTGCCTGTGCAGTCTTTTTACAGCAGCTGAATAAATGTATTTTTAGGCACAATGAATGATTTTTCTTCAGTATCAAGCTCTTTCAGCCAAGTAAATCTTGCCTGTTAAATACAGTTAAGGTGCCCATACACTTTACGATTATCGTACGATAATCGTATGCGATCGACTTTTCGTACGACAATCGTAAAGTTTGAATAGAGTGCCCGACCGATAGTACTGTACAATCGTAGGACTTTTGACGTTCAAGCATGTTTGAAAACTTTGGTCAATCGTACGATGTTCGCATGGTTCGTGGCGTTTCCGTCCGTCAAAAGCCGTACGATTAACACTGTGCAAGCGCAAACTAAAATAAGTGCGGTCAATTACTGCAAGTCGTCCAGGTGTTTTTTTTTAACTACCGCTGATTGAACCTTGCGATAATCCTTGCAGGATGGGGCCATCGTACAAAAATCGTACGACGGTTCGATCATCGGACGAAAAGTTGAGTCCGATAATCGTAAGGTGTATGGGCAGCTTTAGTTTGTGCAACAATATTTTTATTGAAATTTTTCCAAATACAACATTAGAAAGATATTGGTTCACAGTGCATCGTTACTTCTGTATAATCAAAGATTCACAGGTGCTAAATGAACATATGATAAATATGCACATTCAAGGAACAGGGTGACCGAGTGGTCTTCAGTGCTCATCACACACAATCAACATTGTAGCCAATTCTTAGAGACTGATTCCATGTCCCCTGGTAGTGAGCGGTAGTTCAACATTCTGCAAGATATCGTCAGCCTTTTCAGCATTAAAAGTGCAAGAATTAGTATAGAGAGAGGTGAGGTTCTCCTGGAAAGATGTTAAAATCTTTACAGGATTTGCTGAGATCGTGCCACCAGGGGTGTTCAATCTAATGGGGGCTGGTCTATTAGGTAACATTTTAAGTTTCCTGGCCAATAGCGTGCCAGGTTTGTTTGCCCGCGAGTAAAATCTGTGCTTGGTCCACCTCAGGGCCCTTTCTGCGCCCTGATCCAGCAAGAGGTTCAGTTCCATCTTCACTGAATTAAGGCGTGCCAGGAGCCCACGGTCAGTGCTCGGTCCAGGGTTTCTAACTCCCCCTGCAACTCGACCACCCTCTTCCCTCTCTCTTTTTTGCGGCGAGAGGCTAGTTCAATGAGCTGCCCCGGTAGTGTGACCTTATGGGCCTCCCACAGAACCACCGGAGAACTGACGGAGCCCTCATTCAGCTCAAAATATTGTGTAACGAATAGCTCAATAAGAGACATGTTCTCCACAGTGGACAACAGTGATTCGTTAATTCTCCAATGCCCCCTACCCTGAGCTCCCCCCTCTAGGCGGAACTGCACTACATTCGGAGCATGGTCCGACCATGGGATTGCTTTAATCTTAGCCGATGTAAAATGACTGAGGCAGCTTTGGGGGGTAAGGACATGATCAATTCTACAGAAAATCTGATGTGGGTTGGAATACAATGTGAAATCTTTAACGGTCGGATTTAATTCCCTCCACACGTCCACTAGGTGGTGCTCATTCAATAGGGTTAGAAAGGCCGAGTTATCGAAGTGCATGTTCCTTATCCTGGGCTGGGATGTGTGCCTTTTTGGTTTTATCCAGAGTGGTATGGATCACCAGGTTGGAGTCTCCGACTAGAAAGAGAAGGCCCTTGGCATGATTTGCCACTGTTTGAAATAGGTGGGACAAAAATCGGAGTTGGTGAGCATTAGGGGTATAATAGGTGACAAAAGTCACGTCGACATCGAATAGGGTGCCAACCAAGAGGATGTAGCGGCCCGTGGGATCAGCTATTTCGGTGTGGCATATAAAAGGTAGGGATCGCCAAAAGGCTATCAGGACCCCCCTTTTCTTTTCAGTAAAGTTAGCGCAGTGAAAGTTGGGGTAGTGCTTGTGTAGGTAGCGTGGACAGGCGGTTGTGTAGAGTCTCGTTTCCTGCAGGCATACCACATCGGCATCACATGAGGAATAGTACGAGAATGCCTTGTATCGTTTTGCCGGCGAATTGAACCCCTGGACATTGTGGGATAGTAATGTAAACTTACTTGTCATTGGTAGCGTGGAGGAGTACTGACATCACCCGTAGCAGCCGCACATCACAGAGGAGTTGGGGGTCGGAGCTGGCGTAGCACGGGAGGTGAACCTGATGAGTCATCACTTTAGGGGACCCGGGAAGTGGGTGGGAACAGAATGGGGAAGGATCTTCAATAGAGGAAAGAGCACAGAGTAATAGAGTTAAAACAGACAAAGACAAAACAATTAAACTAAACAAAGTTAACCCGCCGGGGAGGTCGGTGGAGCAGGCCGGGGCAGGGGGAAAACCTCTTCCCTGCATGTCATCATGGGGGGCACGATTCCACTGATCCCCAGGGAAAGCAATCATATAATACACCTTAATAAGATGAAGACTCTCAGAGTCGCGGGTAGGAGCGCATATAGTGCGAAGTACAGGTTGCCTAGGTTTCCCACAGTATCTCTCTGCGACCATACCGGTCTCGGCTCCCTTGCATCTACAACAGTAGAGATTGGATGGTGCCCAAACAAATGGTATTAAATCAAACAATTCAACGTAGTGCAGGAATACTCACTCAGGCCAGGAAAGGCAAGAACAGAAAAAACAATAAAAAAAGGAACTGGAGGCTGTGTATCTGCCGCCCCAACACCCTTCCAAACTTGCCAGTTCTCTGACCGACCCTTGTAGGGGGTCGTCGATTACGACCGGCAAAAACCTGAGGAAAAAAAATGTTACACTCCGAGCGGTAGGTAGGACCCTCAGGCCGGATCAAAGAGGGGAGGACTGTCGCTCCTTGATTTCTGCGAGGCGGGTCTCGTCTTCTGCTTCTTTTCCCAGATTGGAGTCGGCATGGCTGGGCGTTGGCTACCCCCCGCTGGGGTAGAGGTCAGCTGGGAGGATGACAGAAGGGTAAGGCCGACCATTATCTTGCGGAGTTCATCTGGCGTGCTCGCATTAAACGATCTATCCTTATGGCTGAACATCACTTTAAAGGGGAAACCCCATCTGTATGAAATATTATTCTCCCGCAGGATAGCGAGTTTCATATCCCTGCGTTTTTGAATGGTAGTTGGAGACAGATCCACGAAAATTTGGTAGGGGTGCCCTTGGAACTGTAGATCCCGGCGATCACGGGTGGCGTGTAGAATGGCCTCTTTCGTTTTGTAGTACGTGAATTTAATAATGATGTCTCTCGGGGGGCCATCGCGGCGCTTTTGGGCCAAGGCCCTGTGTATACGGTCGAATTCAAGACGCTCTATTGGTACGGAGGGGACCAGCTCCTGGAAAAGGGCTGTGACTGAGGAGGTGAGGTCCTCTATGAACTCAGGCAGTCCCCTTACCCTCAGTTTACCGCGTCTGGCCCTGTTCTCCAGGTCTTCCATTTTGTCCAGTGCTACTGTCAGTTTGTCAGAGAATGCATCCATTTCTTTCTCCTGTGATTCAATGACAGTGATCACATTGTCCATTTTTTGTTCCAAAAGGTCTGTGCGGGCCCCAAACTCTCTAATCTCCCTGGTCAGTGTGGCTGCAGCTTGCTAGTAGCTGCCGAGAGTTCCATTTGCAGCATGCTGCGGAACTTGTCAAGGAGGGCGGCATCCCTGTCACTCTCATGGGTGTCAGCAGGGGTGATGGGCAAGCTGTCCATGGAGGAGGAATCAAATACCTCAGGTACCGCTGCTCTGGCTGCACGTGTCCCCTCACGGCGTGGTGTGTCAGCCATCTTGGATTCCTTCCTGCCTCTGCTGAATAGCGGCTCCTTCTGCCGTTTGCTACGCCGCATCACACCGCTTCAGCGATCGGAAGATGTGCCCGATGTCCCCCGACTATCTATGGGGCACCAGGCCACCCGGGTAAGGTGTGCTGTATTTGGCTTTTGTTGCTGTCCTGGGGATCGGTGTTGCGGAGCTCGCTCAGACCGCGGCCATCTTGGTCAGCGGCTCGCCACGCCCCCCCCCCGGGACCCCGGGCAGCTTTAGTTTGTGTGTCTCATTCAGTCCTAAATTGCTTTGGTTTATACTGCCCATAGACAGGTGGATGTCTCACTGAAAATGCTGTGTAATTGTGTAATGACACATCTGTTATTCATTGCTCTTATCACCACTGTACCTGTGCTCACTGTGCCCTTTCTTCCAACCCAGCGAATGTGTGAATATCTTATTCCCTTTTCATTATAATAAAGGGACCACTTGGCACACAATCACCCACAGATTCTTCAAGGTAATGGAAACATAACAAGCGTCCCATAACAAGAATTACAAATGATTGCTATTGTTCTGTTAGGCCCTAAAAGACCAAATAGTCAATGTTGTCTCAAGTTTACTGTGTTTTCCAATAGGCTTTACGCATAACCTTAAACTAAGCTTCAGCTGACCATACCCATTAGATGTGCCCGTACCCAAATTCTTGAATTTAATCTAACCCCTAAAGTTAACACCTTCATTCTAAGTCAAGCTTGGGTAAAAAGTTGGAATGCACCAAATTATCAGCGGCCGAAAAATCTTGGCCGAAAGTGGTACTATCGGCAAAATGCTGATCGAAAAAAATAGTGTTGATAATACTTCCTGCCGACAGCAGGTGAGTTCAAACAGATGTAAACAGCAGGCAGTGGGCGGAAGCAATAGCCAATAGCAGGCTGACTGTTGCACCATCCCATTGCATGCTGTCAATCACCAGAAGACCGGACTTGAGAGAGAACTCTTAACAGGCTTCTCCCACTGCCAGCATCACTGGGCTTTACTATACTAGGCCAGTTATACTGGCAGTAGGCAGAGCCTGTAAGAGAAATTAGTTCTCTCTCAGGTCCACTCCTCTGCTGATTGACAGCAGGCAGTGTGCGGGAACCATAGACAGCCTGCTATTGGCTCTTTGCTATTGCTCCTGCCCACTTCCTCACTTCCTGCTGTTTACATCTTTTTGATCACAGCGGCTGGGCAGAAACGAGATGGCAGCGTGGCCAGAGGCTGAGGGGGTATTTTTTTATGTGTTAGACTCTAACATAAAAAAAACTTCCCTCTAACAGTTAGAGGCTAGTTGCCCATTTTCTGTTTTGGTATCGACCACACAAATTTAAATTTTTCGGTTTCAGCCACAAACTTTTATTTCAGTGCTTCCCTAGTAAAAAGATAAAATTTTGCGTCCCCATCACAAGTTCAGAACATAACAGCAGCTCTGACTGCTATACTCATCTCCTCCCTGGTACTGTCCTCCATAGAGCCAGCTTCTTACTGACCCAGGTTGGTCTTCTTCTGTGTTGACCCCAATGCGTCATTTCATGCACCTTTATCGTGACCAGGACCCTCAGGAGATTGGCGTTGCAGCATTTAGGATTCACCAAACAATGGAGACGTCAGAGGGCTGAAGAGAACCAGTGCCAATAACAAACCAGATCAAAGACACCTGGAATGTAAAACTTTTTTTGTAAAGATTCAGAGGGTGCTTCGGGCCTGTGGCTAAGTGGCCAGCAGGTCAAAGAATTGAGCAAAGCCAGGACCAGGCATGCCACACTCCTGAATGTAACATATTTTGAAGATTTTTCAGGCATCACTACCTCTTCACTATAGTAAAGATTGGCTGTGTGCAACAAGAGAGTTAAGTGCTAATTGTTTTGTTTGTAAGGGGGACACTTTTTTTACATTTTGATTCCTGTGACAGAGTCATCTTAAGGGCTTGTTCACACCAAATGCGTTCCAGATGCAGAGCAGTTACAGAACGCATCAAAAACATGTCTAATGCATTCCAATAGTATTTTGGGCTATAGTTCACACTTCGCGTTCAGTTCCAGAGCATCTAAAAAAAACTGCAGCAAGTTCTATTGTTCCTGCTCTGGAACGCTCTGGAACACATGCAAAGGCATCCAAAACGCATGCAAACACCCTGGAGCGCACTGAAGGCCCATTTTAGGCTAAAAAAAGTTTTACTTATTTTTTACAAAAACGGCCTGGAATGCGTCAAAAACCGCTGTAAAACACGTCAAAACACACCGCACTGCGTGTGCAGAAACTCATGCAGATCTGGTCTGCATCTGGTGTGAACAAGCTCTTAGGGATTCTGTAGACAGTCATTGTCATAGGCTGCCTATGTCATAGGCTGCAAAATGCTGCATTTCACCTGCTTTGCTTGCAATGTAAATACTTTGCCATGTATTGTGCTGACATCTACTCACATCAGTAGTGGCATCTACTATGTGAGATCTGCGCCACTACAACTTGTTATTGCAGTTATTTTTAACACCTGTACTTTCCTGTTTGCCTTCATGTTAGAGCTAGTTGGTATAGACTTTGGATAAACCCTCCCTTCTTCTCCACGTTCCCTCAGTTAGTCTCAAGTTTTCATCGCAGACACAGGGCTTAGGTCAGTCATTGACTTTTTACATTTCAAAATACTAGAAAAACATCCTGTGTAATGTACATTGTGAAGTAAAATTGTAATTTAACTTCTGTGTCTTAATGCAGGGTTAAGCTGTCTGTGGATGCTGCTGATTCAGCAGGTGGCCATAATGTCTGGACAGATCAAGATCTACGGAGGTAGGTCAATGCATAAGCTGGCAGTTAAGACAGTAAGGCTTAAGTGAGGCTTTAATGTATGCTATTCAGGTTTTAAGGCAACTGCTCAAAATAGGAGCCAAAGTCCGGAGAGCAATTACCTGTGGTTAGAGATAGATGATCACACCTGGATGTAAGCAGCAAGGTCTTTTTTCCATGTCAATGAGACCTAAGGGCCTGTTCACATCATGAGTAAAATGTGTGCAAGGCATTGAAAGTCACCAAGCGCATTGCAATGCAATTTACAGAGAGCACCTGTGCTATAGTGCACTACAGAACACCATAGCATACCATATGTGTTGTGGTATTCTGTGGTGAAAAAAAATAGCAGCAGTCTAGTATAAATAGATCGTTATGTATGTAAACAATATAAGCCATGACATCGCACACACTGGATATCATTTTGCAGGAAGTTACGAGGAAATATGATATAGTGACTATTTTGCATATGTTACAGTTAATAAAATCACTATGCATACTAGATATGAGTGTATTCAGATGATAAAAAAAAAACTTTTCTGAAGAACTAATTTCCTCTGCTTACATTTAAACTAAACATCTATTATTTCACTCATATTTCTGTAAAGGTTTCTTACAAATCACATCCTTTAAACCATTTGCAGCTTTGCCATTTAGGTTTGGACGCTCTTGGCGAAATGGTACAAAATGCATTTCATTACTGTGTTTGTTAATCTGTTTCCATAAAATGAAAAATGAAGTACAAATATTGAAATCAGACTCTGAAAACTCTGCATGTAAATGTGATTCTCGTATTATATGCATGGATCACTGCTTTAATCTGTGTTTATAAATAGCCACTTCTACTAAATGAAGAATGAGGATTATTAATTGTAAATCTGTTATTGTTCCATTTGTCTTGGTATGCCCAAGTCTGCTGTGATATAATATAAACTGTGAAGGGCACAAATACAAGGTCATTATTGTGCAGTCACACTCTGGTTTTATTTTTTATCTTTTCCCCTCACTTTTTAATTAGCAAGGAAATTAAAGGAACAAGGATAAGGCTGAGGTTCAGATGTACATGCACAAATAATTCTACCATTTCACATTATGTGTTTCAAATTAATAGCACACAACCTTAAGAGAATATTCATTTGGTTTTATGAAACTCTAAACTCCACCATCCATTGTTTTAATTGGAATATAAAGTCACATACCAAAATTAGGACATACTGGTTCAGTTTACATGTTGCATGTTGATCTTCTCTTACTGAAAAGAAGTTAAGGGCTAGTTCACACCAAGCACTGTGCAGGTGCAGAGCAGAGCAGTTACAGAACGGATCAAAACTGCGTCCAATGTCTTCAAATAGTATTTTGGGCTCTAGTTCACACCGCAGCGTTCGGTTCCAGAGCATGTAAAAAAAACTGCAGCAAGCCCTATGTTTCCTGCTCTGGAACGCCCACTGAAAGCCCATTATAGGCTAAAAAAAAAGAAGGGTTTTTTAAAAACAAAAAACGCATCAATAATGCAGCAAAAACGCTCCGAAATGTGGAAAAACACAATGCACTGCATGTGCAGAAACTCATGCAGATTTGGTCTGCATTTGGTGTGAACAAGCCCTAACAGTCTCTGCAGGACATGTTTTGTAAATGTCATTGGACACATATGTCTGTGAATGTTCTCATTCATCCAGGTCATGGTATATCTGTACAAAATAAATAAGGGCAACTGGACTTGCTGTATTTTTCTCGAAGAAGATTCACTGATCATCTCTGCCAAACCTGACTACAGAAGAAAGGAGGGCGGTTTCATCCCTGAAGAAAGACACAAGTATCACCATTCTGTCTGCTGATTAAGGAAGATGCATGGTTGTACTTATTACAACTGACTATAATGTTAAGGCGACCGCATTCTGGATGATAAGAACACATGTGAAGCCCTAAGAAGAGACACAACCAGTGGTAACAAGAAGAAAGTTATAGACCTAGTACCACTGGCGGAAACTACCGCGGTCGCAGCCCGCAACTACTCATGCTGCTAGCCGCCCGCTGTGTCTTTTGGTGTCCGTAAGTGGCCGTTGTAGGGTCCGCCACTGCCGTGATGCACGATAAAGTTGCAAGGAACTAAGTTGGATACGGTCACGGCTCCGACCCCCCCTCTTCAACTTCAGTTATCGGTACCTTCCTGTATACGTGCAGGAAGGGTTTTTTCGGGGGCGGAGCTTGCTTTTTAGCGGGCTGGAGTGAAGAGCAAGGCAGGAGCGGAGACTGCTGGAGTGGAAAGAAAGGTAAGCAAGCAGATGTCTGGGGCTGGAGGAGACAGCAGCAGATGTCTGGGGTGGGGTGAGGGGTATTTTGGACAGCACAGCAGCCAGTAGATACTACTTTAATGATTACAGCAGTGCTGTCCTTTGCAAAGGTTTCCCAAACCCCAGCGTCAGGTCCCTATTCAGCCTTGGGCCAAGGGTGAATAGGGGCCCAATGCTGGGGTGGGGTTGAGGTAAGCCTTTGCAGAGGACCGCAGCCAAGGGCAGCCTTTGCAGAGGACAGCACTGCTCTGATTACACATCCCACCACCTCTCCCTGGCGCATGGTGTCTCCGCCGAGGACAGTAGGATAATGTGACTGCTTTCACCTATGTTCTATAGTGTCATCGTTTGTAGCCCTCTATAACTGATGGAATTATTCTGCATTGCTGTATAAAATATTGCTGGGAGTTGTAGTCCTCTATAGTTGGTGTCATTCTCCATTGCAGCAATGCAGAATGGTACCAGCTATTGAGGACTACAACTCCCAGCAATACTTTATGCAGGATGGTACCAGCTATAGAGGACTATAACTCCCAGCAATACTTTATACAGCAATGCAGATTGGCAAAGGCTATAAATGGGATTCTGCATTGCCATATAAAGTACTGTTGGGAGTTTTAGTCCTCTGTAGCTGAAGCCATTCTGCGTTGCTGTATAAAGTATTGCTGGGAGTTGTACTCCTCTATAGTATATAACTTATTTGTACTTGTGGAACTGTGCCAGAGACTAGGCAGAGTGTTTTTGATGGTTTTAAATAGGATTGTCCCGCTACCGATACTAGCATCGGTATCGGGACCGTTACAGGGCATTTTGACAAGTACTGGTACTTGTCAAAATGCCAAGATACATAGCGCCAAAGCTTTTTTCTGTACCTTGTGCCGGAGAGCAGCGGTGAGTCAGCACAGGTCCGGTGGGAGGAGCTCCAGGTGGGGTCCTATTTTAGTTGGCTGGCGACTGCCCAGAGGGCCCTGACATACGCGGCACCTGTTGACAGTCGCTGGCCAGCGAAATTAGGACCCCACCTGGAGCTCCTCCCACCGGACCATCGCTGACTCGCCGCTGCTCTCCGGCACAGCGCTGACTAAGACCTCACCTGCAAGGCACATCGTGAGGCACCTTCATCGAGCAGAGAGTGAGGGCCTGGGGTGGAGTGGGAAGTTTAGAAGTGGGAGTCAGAACACGAATAATCTATTGCCTGCAGCGTATTGGGAATGTGTACTGTATATGTACGACAAATAGAGTACACACTGCTAATATACTGCAGACAATAGATGTACAATTATCCCCTGCTAATATGAATAGATTAAATGATCCATATTTAGCCCTGTGCTATGGATCATTTAACCCATTCATGTTAGCAGGGGATAATTGTAAATCTATTGCTGCAGTGTACTGTATATGTAGTACATATACAGTACACATTCCCAATACACTGCAGGCAATAGATTTACAATTATCCTCGGCTAACATGAATGGGTTAAATGATCCATAGTACAACTACATGTTATGTACTATTATGTACTACGGATCATTTAACCTATTCATGTTAGCCGAGGATAATTTTAAATCTATTGCTGCAGTGTACTCTATATGTAGTACATAGTACATGTATGTTACACACTGCCAATACACTGCAGTAATAGATTTACAATTATCCCCTGCTAATATGAATAGGTTAAATGATCCGTAGTACATAATAGTACATAATATGCAGTTGTACTATGGATCATTTAACCCATTCATGTTACCAGGGCAGAATTGTAACTCTATTGCTGCAGACTGCAGTCTACTGGATGTGTGTACTGTATATGTACTATGGATCATGATTTAATCTATTTATGTTAGCAGGGGAGAATTGTGAGCGCCTCCCACAAGCTGAGCCCCGAGACGCGATGCAGCGATCCTGCCCAGCGCCGACTACAAGAGGCACAGCAGGGATCGGAGTGAAACTGTGAGTGAGGGAAGCTGGGGCAGGGCTGGTTGTAAATCTATTGCTACAGTGTACTGTATATGTAGTACATATATACAGCACACACATCCACTACACTGCAGAATATAGCTACAATTTCTTCCCTGCTAACATGCTAACTGCATAACATGTAGTTGTACTATGGATTATTTAACCTATTCATGTTAGCAGGACAGAATTGTAAATCTATTGCTGTAGTGTATCGGGAATGTGTACTGTACATGTGCTACATATAGAGTACACTGCAGCAATAGAGTTACAATTCTCCCCTGCTAACATGAATAGGTTAAATGATCCCAGAGGCAGATGCATGATCAGATTTGTAGTTTCACAACAGCTGTGTGAAAGCAAATACAAATGTTTTATTGTTCTAAAACAGTCTTAAATTAAAGTTCTTCATAATCGTAATGAAAAGAAAGAAATTGGCCTACAATCATTAGTCTGTATTGTTTTTTTTTAAATGTCACCTGTCCCTTTAAGAAAAAGTAGCGGTAATTGGTATCGGCAAGTACATGAGGGGAAGTACTTGTACTTGGTCCTGAAAAAGTGGTATCGGGACATCCCTAGTTTTAAAGGAGAACTATGAGGTGAGTGAAAATCACTCAGCCTCATAGTTTTAGCCGACGTGTGACAATGAAACTGTAACACGTCGGCTCAATAGATCGGGAAGTGAGCGAACAAATACCGTCGCTCACTCGCTTCTCGATCTATCCCTGCAGAGAGCCGTGACTGTCACTCACGGCTCCCTGCATGGATTCCTTCCCTTTCCATTCCTCCAACGCTGACTGGCGGAACGGACGGGGCGGGTACAGCTGGCTCTGCCTCTAGATAGTCAGAGTCAGCTGTCAATCACGCAGCTGGGAGGATCTCGACAGTAATGTCGGCATCCGTCCCGGCTTCGGCGTGTCAGGACATTCTGGAGGAGAGCTGCAGCAGGTCCAGGTAGGTACTGATTGTTGTATACAGGCAGTCCCCGAGTTACATACATCCGACTTACGTACGACTCAATACGACTCTACTTACAAACGGAGGCTATTACTGTACAGCAGGGGTAGTTGTAACGCTACCACGCTCCACGACAGCCCAACATTTTCAAAATCCAATTGTCACAGGGACAGAAAGTGAGTTGAAATTTTCTGAACAGGGGTACACACAGGGGGGGGGGGCCTTAATGGTTTCTTGCACCGGGGCCCTGAGGTTTCTAGTTACGCCTCTGCCTACTATAACAGCTACAAATGGACAAAGCCATTGATCGTGCTATGTATCATCGTCTTTACCCTGGCGAAGCCTCTTCGTCTATATATATGGACTTCCCAAGGTAAATAAGGATGGGACCCCCCTCTGGGCAATTGTCAGCAGGATCAATTCTGTGACCTACAATGTGGCAATGAGGCCGCGTGCCTGACTTGCGGGAGCAGCTACACGTTCTGCATCTTTGTCGGATGGGGGAGTATATTATTATGTATTCAGGAGTGTATCATTTTATGTGTGCAGGGGGGCTTGGAATGTGGGGGGGTGTATTATTTTATTTGTGCAGGGGGGGAGTGTATTAGTGTGGGGAAGTTGTATTTTGCTGTGTATGTATTAGGTCCCATTCACACCATTATTTTAGGTGCGATTAGGGATTCCTGTGTATCCAATTGTGTATCCAGGGATAGTGATTGATTCCTAACTGCATGTAATCCTTTCACATATGATTACATGTGGTGTGCAGGCATTTACATGCAGCATCTGTCACCCGATAATTAACTGAATGGGTTACAGTTGCCGCATGTAACATACATTAACACTGGTAACGTATATAGTAGCGGCTCCCACGGGACTAAAAAATTTGTCCAGTGGCCCCCAAGTAAATTGAGTTTGAGACCCCTGCTCTACAGCTTGGAGTCCGTGGCAGAATTACCAGGGTTGCTGCGGTTGCAGAGGTTGCAGCTGTGACCGGACCCTGGCGCTTCACCACTGTTTCTAAAATTACTCTGTATAGTTTTAGAAACACCGTCACATGACACTAAAAAAAAGTATGGGTAATTGGTATTGGATAGTACGTGAAGAAAAATATTGGTACCTGAACCCGGTCTTGAAAAAACGTTATCAGTGCATCTCTAAAATGTGCCTGATATTTCTATTTTTCGTCTGGAGATCTACTTTTCAAATGACCAGCTCAATGAGATCTACCAAAGAAAAAACACCTGCATTCAGGGGTGGGAGGGGGCGTGGCGGTGCATTGAAGTTAATGGCACCGCAGCCAGGCCCCTCGGCCACAGTGCGTTTGCCTGCACCCGGAACCTCTGTGCAGTTTGTACTGCACAGAGGATCGATACATATCACTGATATGTACCGATCCTCTGCCGCTTTGCCACGCACAGGGGGGCTCAGCTTCTCCTCTGGACGAGCGTCTCTCTTTCTCTCCTCCACACTCGGTCTTAGTTCTGTCACTTGACAGCGGCTCCGTCCTCCGCCGCCGGCTGCACCACTTCTCGGATCCCCGCTGCATACGGATAGGGGAGAGCAGCGGGTATCCAGAGAAGCGCCAGGGGCAGGAGGAGAGGCCATCGCGATCTTCCACTGACTGCTACGCGATCGACTGGTAGATCGCGATCGACCTTATGTGCACCCCTGTTCTAGCACCTAAAGAATTGTAACTGAAATTAATCTGAAAACAATATCTGAGAAACAATAATTTTTTTTAAAATATAATAAAGCTTTAGTTTCACTTTGAAATACTTCAGTGTTTCCTTAACAGTATACCTTAATTTACCTTTTGTGCTCTGTAGATTCATTCCACAGTCATTCACCTTTTCCTGAAGTGGAAACGTTTATGAGTCATGTATCCCCAAAGTACAGCATCCAAATTCTGTCAATTTAATTGTTACTGTAGGTATGATCTCTCAACAGACATCAAACAAGGCATGGCTGGCGTATTAATAACACAGGTTCTAGCAAACTGAATTGCTTGAGATCTATTGATAAACCTGCACAAAATAGGATTATCACTAACTGACGTTGGTAGTAAATGAATGCACCTAGGGTAGTTTTTGGACATGCAAAGGTGAGGGGTTTTTTGTTTAGAAAAAAATATATGTATATTTTAAAAATTAACTATTAAATAGTAACATGTTCCACTTACATCTACAAGATGTGTTGAAGGGTCAGAAAAAGAAACACATTCCAAATGTTTAATCCAGTAAATGCACAATGTGGTTCCTCTTTCAAGCAGGACTCCATGGACAGCTTTCATTGCTTTGAAAAATTGGAGATAAGGGACAGACTGGAAGGAAAAGACATTAACATGCAATGTACCATCCAAGTCTTGAGACCTTTAACCCTTTATTAGGTCAAACAGTCCTGCACATCTAGTTTAGAACTAATAGTAAAATCACCCAGCACAGTACAGACAGGCTTAATTATAACAAACACAACTACCCTATAAACAGATGTAAAATTAAGCTAAATAGGATTTTTAATTCCTGGAATTTTCATTTAAAAAGGTAAGCAGTATTTTAAAAATAGATATCCTATGTGAATAGGAACACGTAAGAAATATGAAGTAGGTATCTCACAACTAGGTAGCAAAAGTGAAAATACACTTTAAAGAGCAATTTCAGTCCGCAAATAAAAAAGTAAGTTGCTAATGTTTAACATTAAACACAGCAATTGTGTGTTTAATGGAAAGTCGGTTCACTAAATTAAATCCAAGTTTTATGTAATCTCCTGCAGAAAAGGGTCACACATGAGTGTATATAGGATCAATAGGTCGCCGGAAGGAGTGTACTTTCTAAAGCCTTTTTGTGTGATTTCTCCTCTATCTCTTCTTTCTGCTTTACCAATTGCAATACAACTTCCATGATATGTTTGAACTGGATTGGTGACTGTGAGAAATGTCATTTTTTTTACATTAGGTTTTTGTGCGTGAAAAGCAGCAAGGCGAGAACAAATTGTGAACAACTTTTTAAACATGTGACTTGAACATGGATTTTGCCTGAGGGTGTGTTTGCCCTTCCCATTTACACTGTGTTTTTTATGTAATGCTGAGCTTTAGAGGAACATTTTGTCCACAATGTTATAACATATTATAATGCACACTGTATAATTTGCCAATTATGATTGCTCCCTAATATATCAGATAGAAAAGACAACCAGACTGCCTCTAGGTAGATGAAGAAAATTAATGTGGCCCTCTACCACACATAATTCTTCTGCAGTCATAGTAGATGGGGCCAGAAGTGCCATACAGCCTTTTCAATGAATTAGAGAACACTGATTTCTTACATATGGGATTTGAAAGAACAGATCTAGAGCAACATTGCCAAGTTCCATGAAAGATGCAGTAGAAGTCACGTAACATGGATGGCTCAGTTGAAATGTTCCATAACAACGAGCACACAGGACTGTCTGGGCGATGTGCCATCTCTCAGCAGATGGTGTTAGGTGTCAGACTCTTTCTGTGGATTAAATAAAGTTTGGAGATCATGGATTCCTACAAACTGAGTCTGACATGCAATAAACGCTTATCATTTGTGTTGTTTATCTGGGCAAGCTCTAGGCAGCAGTAGCACCTGTAACAAAGCAATAAAAACCTGTCAGGCAAACAAATATGTAAATAATTAGCAATGATAAATTTGTATTCAGGAGAGATACTGACTGAGAATAATGTTCACTTATCTCCCAAACAGAATTCTGTGATAGGTGCTTTGGAGCCGATGGGTCTCCGCTTGATGTTTATAACCTGCTGCTTCATTAAAAGGCATAGCACATCTTGCAGCGGGGTTCTGGGATATGTACCCATCTTACACATGCTGTCACTTGATATAAAATAAAGTTTTGCTGATGCTGCAAGATTATTCATGGATCCATAGCATAGTTCCCCTTATTCCAGAGAACAAAGAGAAATCTTTAAAGCAGAGGTAAACTGATTTGTGATTTTTTTTTTTACAAACTGATTTGTAATTTTTTACAAACTGATTTGTAATTTTTTACAGCATACTTGCACATTTGGGCACAAGTACTTTAGAAGTGTGCCCTTCTCCAGCACCTTCAGATCAATCTTCGGTCCTCAGCGCTTTCCCCCCCAAATAGCCATCTTTGCCACCAACACTTCAGGTTCTTGGAAGTCCTCTTCCGCTATGTGGTGGCTACTGATGATATAACTCCTGCACATGAACACAGGAGTTACATCCTCCCAAGCACTCAGCCCATTCAATGGGCCCATTCCAATGGGCTGAGTGTCTACACTGCATGGCACATGTGCCATACATTGTACACAAAAAAATAAAACATCTCTGAGGGAAAGAGGAAGAATTTCAAAGCAGAACTAAAGTGAAAAAATGAAAAATTGCTGGGAAGAAGGGATTTTGGTATAAGAGACATGCTTCTGCCAAAAAACACTACCTAACAGGAATTTTTTATTTTTTCCCCCATACTTCCGCTTTAAAATTCAGTATCCCATATCCAGCCATCCAACCATCTACCTGCTCTAAATTAGTATAAAATGAATCCTGATTTTTTTGTTGCAAATGATTGCTCTTGTCAAATATCATTGCTCTTTAGACTACCTGATAATTGATTCGTTGGTCACTATATTAGGTAGACCTGCTTACTATTTCCAACAGCAAATCATGTGAATACAGCTCAGTACACAAAGTATGCATCAAGAAGATCAGTTGTTGAGTGACCACACATTAGACTGAAAGAAATGCTTGCTATGAAAAACTGACCATGGAATAATTGTTGGTGCTGGTATTGGCAACATCTCGGAAACCGCTGGCACCCTGGAATTTTATGCATCACTGTAGTGTTCATAGAGAATTGTTCAAAAAAAATTAATAATCAGTGAAAAACAGGTAAGTGGGTGAAAACACCTTGGTAATGTGACATGTTCAGGCCCTCAATGTGCAAAGTGAGAGTGTCTGCTAATAGCCCACTCCCCCAGCAGTTATATTTACCAACCCTCGTTTCTTTGCCACCTCCCCACTATCTTGGATTATTTGCTATAACAAAGCGAAGCCTCCACCTATGGTGCATTTTTGACTTCCCTCATGTGACAGCTCTAAGCAGCCAATTGGCAAGCCCAAACACAGTCATGTGAGAAGGAACAGTGATGTCATGTGCCTGGATAAGCTCGAACACCATCCAACTTTGGAGCATACCTAGCATGGAACTCTGCAAAAGGTAGGCTGAATGGAGAGCGGATTGGTGAGTTTATCATGCTGGTTATGATCTATCAGCAGACACTGATAACCTGAATGTATGAAAGTGACAGTGCCCCTTTAATAACAGTGTGTCAGCAAAGAAATACAGGGGCTGCCATTGTTGACCATGTTTTGAAACTTAGTTGACTGACTGTTAGGCTGATCCTATGACTTGAAAACTTCCGTTCAGGAGCTTCCTGTAAGGGCTCGTTCACACCATAATTTAGTCTGTTCAGATTGAATATAGAATGGCACGTGAATTGCTTAATAGATAATAAATCGTATTAGCAGCACGTTGGATGTCTTTATATGAATGGTAATCAACTGTTCTAATTACGGAAAATTGTTATCATTACTTACCGTAATTTTCCTTTCCTGGCTCTCCCCCATGTCAGCATACCACTGTTTAAGGCTACTAAACTTTCCACCAAGTCAACATATCATAGAGTTTTGGAAATGTTTTTAACCATGGCCTCAAATCAGGGATGGAATCCTGAAGATCCTTCGATAGGACAAATTCTAGACTTTCTCCAATCAGCCTTAGACGTGGGTCTCAGTTACAATACCTTGCGAGTTCAAGTTTCAGCACTATCTGCTCTGACCAAGGTCCGTTGGGCTTTTCATCCTATGGTGAAGCAGTTTCTGAGGGCTGCCTTGAAGATTAGGCCTCCAGTGAGACCTTTTTTTGCCCAAATGGGACCTTCCTCTGGTGCTGAGGGAATTATCGAAAAGTCCTTTCTCTCCCGCGGTGTCAATTTCCTTGTACCACCTTACCTTGCTGGCGGTTTTCGTTACGGCCATCCTCTCGGCTAGAAGAGTGTCGGAACTTTGGCCCTTTTCGGTCAAAGAACCCTACTGCCAGTTTTTTTCGGATCGAGTGGCGTTGAAACTAGGGATGCACCGATATATCGACCGCCGAAACATATCGGCCGAAAATGGCACTTTTGGCATAATGCCGAAAGTGCCATTTTCCTGCCTATACATCGGCGCATCCGTGATTTCTTTTCTTCCCGCTGGGCGCTGCTCTGTGTCCCAACGGGGAGAAGAGAAAGTGACAGCCGGCCGAGCGGTGCGGTGGAGACAAACAATGTACTCATGTTATCAATGAACAGGAACACTCATAGAGGATTCCTGTTCATTGATAACAGGGGAATAAATGTTTATATAGCCTCCTAATTATTTATTTAACTATAACTATTTTATTAACTATTAATTGTTTCAATTAGAAATATTTATAGTATGTGTATTTTCTAGCTTGCTATTTTATTGTAATACGCCAGACATAAAATTGAATTTTTAAACTGCGCTTACAAGCAGGAGCAGAGATATGTCAGAGGCACTGAAAGGGGTTTCTCTAAAACAGTAAAAAGCCCAACCAGAGGAGCTCATATCCTAAACCTGGTACTGACAAATGGGGGGCGAAAAGTCATATACGAAATCCAAAGTTTTAGATTTGCAGAGAAACAAATGTGGCTGAAATGGCTAAATTTCTTAAGAAAGGGTTGGAATAAAGTGTCAGGGGTCAGTAATCATTAGGTGCTATTAAAGTCTACCATCATGGAGTCAATTAGCTTATATGTCAGGCAAACGATTAAAAGTAAACAGAAGGTAAAAACCATATGGTTAATTACAGAGGTAAGTAGGATAGTAATGGAGTACAAATTGGCATATAGGAGATATAAGTAAACAGAAAAACAGAAAGTGTAACTGAAATATTATCAGGGACAGTGTAAGAGTCCAGGGCTTACTACGCATGCGCCAATGGCGCGTTGCCACAAGAGAAAATCCACGCCAACGGCACATGCGCCAAAGACGCGACAGTGTGCCAACCCGCGCATGCGCAGAAGACCTGATGGAAAAAGGCAGGAAAATGCCCAGGAGGCACACAGGAAGTGACCTCAACCTGGTGGAAAAAGGCAGGAAAATGCCCAGGAGGCGCACAAGAAGTGACCTCAACCTGATGGAAAAAGGTGGGAAAATGCCCAGGAGGCGCACAGGAAGTGACCTCAAACTTCAATCATCACTTCCCTATATAAGCCCAGCCCTGACACTGCCAAATTGCTTGATTATCTTCAGTCTCCCCTTGTTCCTGTGCTAGTGTGTGATCTGTCTGAACTTGTTGTGACCTGAAAACCTCTTTGACTACTCTTGATTGCTGCCTGCCATTGACCTTGGATTTGTACCTTGACCATTCTACTTCTTTGCCCCTTTTGTACTCAGCTGCCAGATTGGAACCGACCATTCTTCTGATTAACCCTTGTGTACTTCGTTGCCAGAGTGGACTTGACCTCGGCTCGGATCTCGGACTAAGGCTTGCACGGTGCTCCGCACCCCTGGCACCCGTGCCAATCAGTGTCCACCAAGTCTCTGTCTCCATCTCCAGAGACTTCAAGGACCCGAGGAGCAAGGGAGGCCTCCCCACTACTTCGGTCTCACCTTAGGTACGTGGCTTCCGTGACAGAACCTCACTACTTCGGTCTCACCTCAGGTACGTGGCTCCCGTGACAGACAGGAAGAAAAGATACTGTGGGATTGCAAAGATAAAAACTGGGCACGAGTCTTATGTTGAGGGAGTCATCTCAGGGTATTATGATAGCTGTAGAATTCCTTGGAGGATAATTGTTTGAATCCAGCGGATGGATGTTCTGTTAGGCGCATTCCAACCTCTTTATCTTGTGAAGTCTATTTATCTAATGGGTGATTTATTCCAATTTTGGGTGGAGGTATCCCTGTTTTTCTATTTTCACACAGGTATATACGGTAAAAGTAACTGAACTGAGCACCCCATTTATTATAAGGATTATTTGGAGACTCTATGGGGTCTATTCACTAAGCTGCCGTAGGCAGCCGAGTGAATGACCGACCTGAAGTGAAGTGAGCCGAACACTGTTCGGCTATTCACTTCAGGCTGGTACGGCTGATTTCAGCCGTACATCGGCTTTGCTTTACATGGCCGTAAGATCACGGCTGGCTCCGCCCAGCTGTCAGAAGCAGGCCGGTTGGCCAGCTTCGGCTTTTAGCCGAGCCGATGCATATGCGTTCGGCACGACTGAGCCGCTCGGCCACGTTCGGGAGCTGTATGGGCTATAGTGAATAGCCCGTACAGCACCCCTTCGGTTCTACTGAACCGAAGGGGTCCTGGGGCCAAAGCTAGCCGAAGGATCGGCCGAAGCTACAGCTAGATCCTTCGGCAGCTTCATGAATAGACCCCTATATATATTGGTTGTATGCATGTTGCTGACTAGTATTGTGTTTAAATTAGAGCATATTTTTTTAAAATTTAATTGTGTGGAAAACGTGTGTGTGTGTGTGTGTGCTGGTGTGTGGTGTGAATGCACACTACAATACATTGTTGTAACACATTGCAGTATTCCTTTTTTCCCGTTTTATTTACCTTATATTTAATGCCAAGTGATGCAGCGCACTGTGATGCATTACAGTGCGTTATAACTCACAAAAATCCAACATATGAAAGACATATGGCAAATTGCCTTGTTCTTGCATTGAAACTGCATTGGGTAATGCAGCCCAACATACCCTATTGCAACCTGTATGAACGGGCCCTAATAAAGACCCATCACTGCTGCTCTCAATGCTTGTGCAGGGTGACTGGTCTTGAGCAAAATTACTTCAGTTTGGCAAAGCAATGCACACTGGGATTGCCTTGCCATCAGCAGAGCATTGCTGGGAAATCTCATCTGTAATCTTACAAGATCTCAGGGAAAGGCATTTTCCTACCCTGAGATTATGTGCATAGTCACATGTCCTAGTCACATGTGCCAGAAATACAGGAAGTAAAAGGAGAACTAGTAATCTGCCCTTAGTAAACATGGCCACTGTCAGAAAACTGGGGAAGAAAAGAGAAATAAGGGATGCAAAGAATACAAAGCCGGCAATTATCTAGAAGTATGTGTTTGTAGATTGTCATTACTAAACATTTCTAAAGGTGTGTTTGTTGTTATTTTAAAGATATGGGTAAAGGTTCACCTTAAGCCAGGTATGCACGATTCTATTTTTTATTCAACAGGTTTCTCCATCAATGCTTATGAGCGTTGATGGACGAATCCCCCTTTGTTTTCAGCTGATTGGCTGCTCAGCCGAGAATTTTCCAACCGGCTCCTTCGATCAGCTGACGGAAGGGTGCTGACAGCGGCACACACGCAGTGAATTTCGCCCGGTTCATCAAGAACTGTCCGAAATTCAAAGCATGTATACCCAGCTTTACTGTCTATCTATGCATTTCCCTTAATTAAATACTCTACTCTCTAACCAACAGAGAAACTCACAGTGCCCAGTTTGGTGGGGTGACGTTTCCTAACTCTGACTTTGAAGCTTGGAGTTCTGATTTCCATAATAAATGTCCTCAAATATTTAAAAGGAAACTATAATTGTTTTGGGTTTATTTTAGTTTTTTTTTTAAGTTGATACCTTTTTAAAAACTGTTACATATTATTTACAGTTTTGGTGTTTCAAACTTTGGACTGAGTAAGCAGAAAAGGGATGAGTCGCTGTGATGAACCATCCAGTTGAGTCCAGTAAAGAGAAAGATGAAACTGTGTGAAAATTTTTTTTTTTTTAAATGTCTGAGCAAAATAAGTAAAGACGATAAGTACAATGCCAGTTACACTACCTATAAACAAAGGTACAGGCAGACACACCTATGCCTGTTTTTTTCTTCACAGCTAAATGTCATAAGGTTTCAGGAATAGAGTACACTTTAAGACAAATAATAAATGATTCTGGCTTTTACCAAAAATTCAGTACTTATTTTGTTGTGCCATTATAACAAGGAGACCTTGTGTTAGTTGTACTTGCTGTTCTGCAGTGGTGACCTCTGTTCCTCATCATTTGATTTCAACATTTAAATTCCAAGCACTTCTTTTATCAGATAACAAAATATGGATTTGCTTCGTCCATAGAGTATTGCAGTGAGGATTTGTCAGCTTATCACACCAGTTAAGTTGATATTTCTTATTTGCTCTAATCATCTATTTCGGTGTTGTGAATGTTGTATCTGGGGTTGTTGTACCCAATGTATGGGGCCGACTGTGGCTTCTGCCTAGTTCAGACCTAGGCATTTTACAGCCCGGTCTGTTCCTGTTCAGCTTGCGGTCCTGACACAGACCAATAGCCGATCTGTGCTCCGTTATGGCTGGCTGGCAGTAGATGAACCTCCAATGCTGGTGCATCCTTTGCAAGCCATAGCTCAGCGCAGGTCAGCGGTCAGTCCTCTTTAGTTGGTTGCTAGGACCACTGACATCCTAGCAACGAGTGACTTCAGGGGTCCTCCTCGTTTGCACTCATTGGTTGCTAGGACTACCCAGCAACCAATGACATCGGGGGTCATTTTCCTCAGCAGTCATTGGTTCCTAGGAACGGAGGGTGACAAATGTCTTCCCACCGCCAGCATTACAGGAGGACGTCTATAATGCTGGGGTGTCCCTCCTCTCCTGCAGTTCCTGGTGGTGTCTCTCCTGCAGCTCCGCTTCCCGGCTCCCACCTGTAGCCTATCAAGAAAAAAAAATAAGCAGGTATGTGGCACATACTATGTGCGCACAACAAGGGTTTGTTTACATCTATGATTAATGCATGATACCACACAACACACCTACTGCGTGTTAGTGTGGTGGGTGCATTGCGTTGCATGCACTAATTTTTTAACTGCAATGCACAGTATAGTGTAGTATAGTATAGTGTATAGTATAGTATAGTGTTGTGGTGCAGTTTATTGCATTGCAGCAAATTAATGCCAATGCAATGCACTTGCCACACTAAGTGCATTGCGTGCTACTGTGCACTAATTACTTGAGAAACTGGGATTGCTGTGGAGGGCCGAGCCAATTGTGGCCCCTTGAGAAAATGAATTGCCCACCCCTGGCCTAGTTAGCCTCTCAGCCAAGACACTATCTACATTGATTTTGCATGTTCTCCCTGTGCATGTGTGGATTTCCTCTGACACGCCAAAGACATGCTGGTAGGTTAAATGGTTTCTGTCTAAATTGGCCCTAGTAAGTGTAGGTATGCATAGGAGGTGGGGACCTTAGATCTTTAAGAACTGGGACTGATCTGACAATACAGTATGCAAAGTGCTTTTGCACTGCATAAATGCATGCAATATATAAATAGGCTAATTCCACCTTTCTGACCATGTTAACTTTACTCCCATATTGAGGGTGTAACATGAAACACAGTCAGATCATAATACCCCCCCCCACACACACACACACACACGCTTACCTGAATCGTGCTGTTCTTTTCCCTGCAGGCTTGTTTGTAGCTCTCCCCATGTGATCTCTGAAAAGGGAAACTACTGTGGCGGAGAGACTTGTAATTCTCAATGGAACACAAGTGAAGTAATGTCACCACACTCGTAGTCCATCGACACTCTAAGGTACAGACATGTTACTGCATGTCTGTACCTTGGTATGGACATGGACGGGAGGAACAGTCTGCAGGAGTCAGAGTATTGCACTTGTGATCCAATTGATCACAGTTGCAGTGTTTACTAGCTCCAATACAAAAAAAAAAATAATAAAGGCGCACCTTTTTCTTTTATGAAGAAGTGTTCATTTATTATTTTTTTTTAAGGCGGAATTTTCCTTTAATGCAATTCATTTTTTTTTTTTTTTAGTTCAGAGATGTAACTTTAATCCTGACCGGGTCCAACAATAACCAATGTAATACATATCAATGATCAGACACCTCACGGCCATTGTGCATTCCACACCATTGTTGCGCTGTGAGCATTGACATCCTTGTGGTGCATGAATAATGTCATTGCTCCTTCTGGAAGTCTGCCAACTGTCTCACATTAGCGTCTTGCAGAACGTACTGTGGTACATTTAACAGCCTTCCCTACAGAGTGATTTCTGCTAAAAAAACCAAACCAAAGTCTTTCCTTTCAGAAGGCTGTCACAAAAGCAAACTTTCATCTTAATATCTGGATCTGGGAGATGGATGTGTTTCTAAAATCTTCCCTAAAGTCATGAAACAAAAGAATTGCTTCAGTATGTCATTTGAACATCTCTCACCCTGTATCAATACATTTCTATGTCCATTTAGACCCCATGAATACCTCTGAATAGATGCTGAGAACCAAATTCACATATATTTCTTATTTGTATTTGTCCACATTTCATTCTGCCTTCCTAATGTCTCCCATGGTAGTCACACATGCAGAAACACTGCGATCAGAAATGAGTACACTGTTTTTTTCACTACTCCCTCAGCTCCACTTCTCCTCCCTTCTTAACAAATGATTTCTTGTTAGTCACTTAAAGTGTATTTACACTGTTGCAGCCAAATTGGCATAACACCTATTTTATATTTGTTACATATTCTTATTCGCATAGCATAACATAAATAAAAATTGCTGCTTACATTTTTAAGTGTTTTTTACTTGCTTAAAAATCCTACCTAGCTTTTCTCCTATGTAATGTTAAGGAGGGGGCTGTACCAAGTTATGTTCACGCTAATTAACCCTGTCTGTACTGTGCTAGCAGATCTCATTATCAGTTGTAGACTATATTTTGTCTGTCCTAACAAAGGATTAAACATCTAGAAGCATTGTATGTTAATGAGATGAAGCTCATTAATTTCACTGGCCCCTGTTAATACCTGAGAGTTGTGTCGCAAGCCGTAAAACGCAGAGTGCTGGACAAAGTACATGATAGGAATGTCCCGATACTTGTATCGGTGCCGGTAAAGGGTATTTTCACGAGAACATATACTCATGAAAATGCCTGATACTAAAGGCCGATACTGGCCCTTTAAATTTTTAAACAAGAGCGGCTGCCTGAGGTCAGGCTGGGGACCTCAGGTAGCTTGCTGGAGACCTTGTGGCAGCTGTCATCTCTAGTACATGAGCTTTTTTTTGGCAGATTACAGCGTGTTTGCCCACATAGACTTCAATGGAAATGCCTGGAAACACGCGACATTAGCAGTTTTTGTGTTCGTTTGCACATTTACCGCAATGTATTTCAATTCGCTGGCTAAAACACAAATTGTGCAAAAATGTATAAAATGCACACTAGATGAGGAGGTTCATTTGTGACTTCTGAAACAACTTTTCCCCAAGATATTTTAAGATGCTGTTGGACAGGACGCTCTAACTCATTTGTCATACGACAAATAAAACAAGCAGAAATTTGATCTTGAACATCTTTTTAAAGTCAAAAGCGCCTTAATTAATTGTGTGGAGATGCCTAAATTATTATGGAGTGAATAAAAAGTGGCCTGTTTTCACCCAATGTGAAAGGCAATGTTCTTTCATCAATTATCCTTTCTAATTAGTCATCACATAGTGAAGATGGCCCATGCCTAGCAAGTTGTTTAATCAATGTATTCTCCTTCATATCATGTTCTTTGAGATTCAGCCATACACAATAAGGAAGTCCTAAATGATTTATTAGGATTTAGTTATAACTGCCAGCTTGCTGCAGAACTGATCTGTTACCTGTGGTCCACAAGCTTGTGATTTACTCTTACTTTGCTACTGTGTTTCTGCTGATATCTGTGGTTCTACAAGCATGTTCTCTGTTCTTGCTTCCTTGCTGCACAGAGCTAGCAGCTATGACCACTGCCTGTCTTACCTGCTGATTAATATGTCTTGTTTCTTGGCCATTTCCTGCCCATCCTCCTAATTTCTCTCATTATTTAACCCATGCTCAATTCAGTTACTATTGCCTGAGCAACATTCTTGCTGGTCTCAAAGCTCCCCCCCCCCCCCCCCCCCCCCCCCTGTCCATCACATAAGCCCCCTATTTGACAATATAACACAGGAAAGGAAGTGTGTGGCAAGTGGGTGGCACCACACCCCTAGTAATAATAGTTAAAGCAAAGAATGGCTACAAAGGAGCCTGTGGCTTTTTAGGTGCTACAAGAAGATACAACTACCAATTTATAATTAAAAGACTCTCTTTATTAATTATAACAGAGCTAAAATCATCATAAAAGCATATAATGGCCATATTGAATAATTAGTACATAGCAGGTGTGTGATGAGCAACCATATACACATCTTATACCACTATTCACGGATTTGAGTGTATAGCAGGTTATTCTGCTATTTGACAATATAACACAGCAAAGGAAGTGTGGGGCAAGTGGGTGGCACCACACCCCTAGTAATAATAGTTAAAGCAAAGAATGGCTACAAAGGAGCCTGTGGCTTTTTAGGTGCTACAAGAAGATACAACTACCAATTTATAAATAAAAGACTTTCTTTATTAATTTAGAGCTAAAATCATGATAAAAGCATATAATGGCCATATTGAATTATTAGTACATAGCAGGTGTAGGATGAGCAACCATATACACATCTTATACCACTATTCACGAATTTTGAGTGTATAGCAGGTTATTCTGAGGTTTGATGCGTTTCGCACCGAGTAGCTTCTTCAGGAACCTCTCATAAGTATCTATGATTTAACAGATCTGTTATTATTATTTTTATTTTTACATATGCTTCATAATCTCTTAGTTGTAATATAGATATATTATATAGTGATAGACCTGCACAAAGCAACATAGAATGAACAAACAATAGACCTGCGGGGAGACCAAAGATGGACCTGATGTGCGCCACAGTTAAAACGTGTCTAAATGTATATACATACATATTCTGTCATATATGTACAATAATATATTCACATGTGATCATCTATTTGCTCACTTCCCCTTAAGCAATTACTTAAAATAAAGCCAGATTCAATTATGTCTTATCGATTTGTTCCTTAGATTAAAATATACATTAGTAGTGAGTAATAAAATTATAGAATTAGGTGGTATTGTATATTTATTATAATAGCATTAGCATAGCTATGCATGACAGGTATCATTATATATAGTATTTACAGTCTAACATGCCTACAAACAGTTTCCTAGTAACATCATTATATATGTATTTATTATGAAATATTCTCATTTTTTATTAGTATACTGTGGATAATAACCCTTAATATCCACAGTATAGTATTAAAAAACAAGAACATTTATTTCACAATAAATACATATGTAGCGCCCTCTAAAATGTCGCTATTCAATTTAGAGATACCTGGACTGTAACCAGTCTAGATACTGATTATACAGAGCTCTGCATTCTATAGGTGTCCCTGAGTCTGCTGGATTGATTGCTCCTCCACTAGACTGAAGATTTTGCGTTTTTTCAGTATTTTTGTGAACTGTCTTTTTGGGGAACCCAAGAAAGGACTGTTGCAGAGTATATTGATGTGAAAGAGCCATATTTCTACAAGAGAGAGGGTTTCTAGTACCTATTCACTTTCTGCCAGCAACCCGAGGGTTAATTGTGCAGGAAACTTTCTGGCGGGAAGCTGTGGCGCCAGAGCGGTGATAAGAAGGCGGAGCTACTGACCTGTGCGTACGTGAGCAGTCTGCAGGAGAAGACGGCCCACGTGGAGCAGGAGAGATGGCGCAATACAGCTTCATGGAAAGTTAAATCGTTTCCAAACCCACTGGACCCAGTGTACCTGAGTCGATGGAATGGAGAAATGACTTACAGCTTACCCAGCTAACTGACACCGGAGTGAGGATGTCCCTCAGAGGTGAAGTGGCGTTATGCAGCATCAGAGGAACCGAGCACTTGACCGTTACCTGCGGAAAGTGCGGGAAACTCTCAGCACTCATCAAAGCATGGAGTCGCTGTGACCGTTGTGGAGATTGCCTCATGGAACTCATCGCATCGGACCTACCACCGAGTGTCTACCGCGTGGATTGGGGGACCGGACGCTGTGAGGAGGCGAAGGAATTGAGCGGACCAGCGGCTGTTAGGTACCTGCATCAAGTTCCGTCCACTACCAGATCGACTGATGCCGACTACAGTGATAATTCGTCTACACAAGGGATAACGATGTTACTAGGGAACTGGGAATATGTCTAAATATGATTATTTATTTTAGAGCTACAATCTGTCCACTTCCCTTATCTATCCTAAACCTGCTTTTCCACTGGCCTGCTGATCTACTGTCTTGTGGCTCTCACCTGTCTGCCGAATCCTGCAATGATTAAAGAGTAGAAAACTCCCCCATGCCCCCTTCTTTCATAAGACAATGTGAGTGGACAATTCCTCCTATCTTTACGGTTATATTATGCTGGTATTAAAGGCACAGTTAAAAAAGGCACAAATTAATGGAGCTCTGTAATCATTAATACATAATAAACATATTTTTTTTAAATGCAAGCAGTGTAAGTACCTGAGAATGTCAGAGGGAAGGAGAGGGGGGGGGGGGGGGGGCGCACAAAAAGAGCA
>NW_017306916.1:173797-184870 GCF_000935625.1 Nanorana parkeri
GGGCGGGGGGAGGCAGCACAAGAAGCATCAGTCTGCTGCCCCTCCTTTCACTGTCCAGTCACAGGGTGGGAAGTAGACCTTTAGGGCTGGTTCACACCAGACACAGTGCTTTCCGGCCCAATTCTGGCTGCAATGCACTGGATTGCATTGCGGCAGGCTAACTTTGTTGTGGGGCGGAGGGGCGCGTGGTGGTCCATTGATCTTAATGGCACCGTAGCCATGGCCTCCGGCAGCACTGCAATATTTTTTCTGACCGAAACGCAGGCATTGATGTGCCAGTCGTTCCTCTGCCGCCCATCACATTGCGGCCAGAAGGCGTGGCTGTGGTGCCATTCACTTTAATGCACCGGCACGCCCCTTCCCGCCCAACAACAAAGTTAGCCGGCCACAATGCGATCCAGTGCGTTCCAGCCAGAATCGGGCCGGAACGCACTGTGTCTGGTGTGAACCGTCCCTTAAGTGAAACTGCAAGAGAAAAGGATCAGGTTCCTTCCCCTACTAGTCAGGATTGTGCTGTACATCTATGTACTCTGGATGGATAGCTATACAAATCTGTCAGGTAAAACAACTCTCATAGTGTGATGCTTACAAGTTTATTTTTGGGTGCTGTCAGAAGTCAGGCAGAGCCTATTCCATATGATGTCAGTTTACCTGGGGGCCAGGGTGGATTCAGATACCCTATGAACTGAGGATCCCCTGCATCTTTGGGTGTCCAGGCCGGACCACTGACTAGAACTTCCACAGTAGGTAATAGAGCTGTTAGCTTCAGTGCAACAGGTGGTTTTGTGACAAAAGGATGAATCCGCCCGTCCCCTGACACAGTTTACCAGTCTTTGATCAGCAGTGATTACAACTGCAGCTGATGCTAACTACTACATTTTCATTGTAATCTGGCCCCAAAATAAATTATACACTGGAGGTTTAAACCCTTCTAGCTCAATTTATTCTCTAATCATAAAAGAAAAATATCGGCATTAATTATTCATATAAGCAGATGTTCTGCTGATCAGGTAATAATATGTGAAACATAAGGTGTTTTTTTTTTAAGAATTCCAAAAGTTAGGATGAGGCTTGTTGTGGAACAACAAGCCTAACAGTTGTGGAATCATCATTTCTTGATGACCAAAGTGAGGCAAATGAAAATGTAAGCAGATACCCTAAAACTGGTCATGCAGCAATAGAATTTCTTTTGAAGAATGTTGTTTTCAAAACATTTGTTCCATACTCTAATGGTAAGTGGGGTCTAACCGACGTTTGTTTTCGACCATAGTGACAAGAAAGGAGTGCGATGGAAATTGTTTCTCTTAATTTAATCTGAACAAGTTCAATTCTATGCACAAAAGGCACAAAAGAAATCTGAAATCTGGGATTTCATTCAAGTAGCAGGTCTGGAAGAAATTTTAAGGGGGTATCGAATGAAATTAGTTGACTTAATGGCAAGATTGAATGATTTTGAATCAAACTAAATTCTAACAGTGTATGCCCAGCTCAAAGGTTTATTCTGTAGTTTTATAAAGCAAGGTGTAATTGTTTGTTTTTTAACTTTTTTACGTATTTGTAAATACAAAAAGAGTGGCAAACATTGGCAATTATAGCACATGAAATAAAATCTCAGTGATATGTACACCCAACAATTACTATGCTTCAAATAGTGAATTAGAAAAATTAGGGATGTCCCGATACCACTTTTTCATGACCAAGTACAAGTACAAGTACTTCCCCCTCATGTACTTGCCGATACCAATTACAGATACTTTTTTTAAAAAGGACAGGTGACTTTAAATGATCCATAGTACAACTTCATGTTATGTACTATGGATCATGATTTAACCTATTCATGTTAGCAGCAGAGAATTGTAACTCTATTGCTGGAGTGTAGTGGAGGTGTGTGCTGTATATATGTACTACATATACATTACACACGTCCACTACACTATAGCAATAGATTTACAGTCAGCCCTGTCCCAGCTTCCCTCACTCACAGTTTCACTCCGATCCCTGTTGCCTCACACGGTGCCTCTTGTAGTCGTCACTGGGCAGGATTGCTGCATCGCGTCTCGGTGCTCAGCTTGTGGGAGGCGCTCGCAATTCTGCCCTGCTAACATGAATAGGTTAAATCATGATCCATAGTACATATACAGTACACATGTCCCGTACACTGCAGTAATAGAGTTACAATTATCCCCTGCTAACATGAATAGGTAAAATGATCCATAGTACCTAATATGTAGTTGTACTACAGATCATTTAACCCATTCAGATTAGCAGTGCAGAATTGTAAATCTACTGCTGCAGTGCATTCTATATGTACTGTATATGTGCTACATATAGAATGCACTGCAGCAGTAGATTTACAATTCTGCACTGCTAACATGAAGGGGTTAAATGATCCATAGTGCAACTACATGTTATGTACATATTATGTACTATGGATCATTTAACCCCTTCGGGACTGAATTGTTTTGACCTCTGGGCCTTCTCAACATGGTGCTGGTAGTACAGATAAAGAGTTTTCAGCAGATGTTCTCTGATAAACATATGCTTACAACTCACTTGAGTTTATACTCCAGAGAGGTCACTTCTGTGGCATTTCACATGTTGACCAGGAACACCAACCCCATAGTGAAAAGGAAAGTAAACTGTTTTGTATCTTTGCTTCCGCCTAAGGTCTTAGCTGAGATTCCAGCAACCTGACTGATAAGAGTGGTTTTACAGGTTTGTTCACTCTAATTAAACCAGCATAATGCCTGAAAAACCTATTGCACTGTGCATCAGGTGACCCTATATTGGTTTTCTTGCCAGGCACAAAAGTGTTTACGGAATAGAACTTTAGCCTTTTTGAGTGACTTTGATGTCATGAAGGGACCCTTTTTTACTGGTTATCTTTTAAGGTTTGGCAATACAGCCTTTACTTTATATTAGGGATACACCAATACCGATACTACTATCGGCGCCGATACTGAGTATTTGGGCGAGTACCCGTACTCGCTCAAATGCTCCGATCCTTCCCCCGATACCAGAACTTCTAGTCAGAGGGAGATTCCCTCTGAACGTCAGTGCTGCGAGGGAGCATGGAGCAAGCTTCCCGGCCAATCAGGAAGCCGGGCGGCGGGTTTGGTAGAAAGCCATCTTCACTTGTTGCTAGGCAGCCTGGCTTCCTGACAAATCAGAAAGCTGGATGGCACGTCATGACCCACCACCCGACTTCCTGATTGGTCAGGAAGCCAGGCTGCCTTGCAGCGTTGTGAGGGAATGTGAAGCCGGTATTCTTTCAGGCAATCAGGACTCTGGGTGGCAGGTCAGCTTTATGATAATCCGTGCCCACGGTACCCCGGGATGCTGGTATCGGTATTCGGTATATGCCAGTACCAGAAAAAAATATCGGTACTCTTACTTGATACCGAAGAACCGGTATCGGTACATACCTACAGGTGAAACTCGAATAATTAGAATATCGTGCAAAGTTCATTTATTTTACTAATGCAACTTAAAAGGTGAAACTAATATATGAGATAGACTCATTACATGCAAAGCAAGATAGTTCAAGCCGTGATTTGTCATAATTGTGATGATTATGGCTCACAGCTCATGAAAACCCCAAGAACCCCAAATCCACAACCTCAAAAAAGTAGATTATTACATGCAATCAATAAAACAAGGATTGTACATAGAACAATATCGGACCTCTGAAAAGTACAAGCATGCATATGTACTCAGTACTTGGTTTGGGCCCCTTTTGCATCACTTACTGCAATTACTTTTGCACGATATTCTAATTATTCGAGTTTCAACTTTACTTTATATACTGGAAATTGAATCCCACAGATCCTAGTAAAAATACAGAGAACATGCTTTTTTTCTTTTTTGAGTGATATTTAACAGTTATTGGCAGGGTAATGTAGGCTAATACAAAATATAATTAATTTTCTGTTTTGTGTATTAACTGGTGTAAATCCAGTGCCACTTAGACATCGTTTTGCCTAGGGATCTGCAATCATTTGTCAGTAGGAGTAATCTCAACTACGTAAGTAAACAACAAGACAATCCTGTAGAGCTCCTACAGAAAATGTTATACAGTTGGTGTGTTGCTGCTAGTGCTTATGCTTTTTTACCAGCAATTAGGGAAATAAACTAGTCAAAATGGTTTTATTACAAAATGTTTGATGTATTTAGCAAATGTCTCCTATATACTACCTAAGGAATTTAAGTGTAATTCTGGGAAAATTTAGACTTTGAGCTATTTTGTCAGCATATCTATAAACACACTAAATCTGTCCAAATCCTAAATTCTTCATTTTCCCATTTACCACTGTCCAACAATGGGCACACCCGGTCTTTAAGTCTGCCTATAAACAATATAAACTATATTTAACTTTGCATTATCTTTGAAGAAGAAAATCTACTTGTTCTAGTTAAGTGTAGAAATGACACTTTAAATTCTTCATGGTTAATCTAGATATATATAGCTCTGCAATCGTACCGACAGGGCTCATACTTTACAAATGTTAAAGCTGTGTGTTCATTCCATTCGCAAGAGATCACCTACATACTGCATATTCCAAACCTGCTGATAGAAGAATAAACTCAAAAGCAATCCAGCTGCAGCTGCAAGTAGCTTGGGATACAAACAGTAATTCCTTTACCCGAGGTATTTTAAGTGTGTCACAACCAACAATATTTTTTCAAAGGGGTTCAAATATTGGTAGTTATTATAATCATCATATTAGAAATAATTCATCTGCTGGATTATCCTACAAATCCAAATGGCTAGATGGTACAATAACATCATTAAGAAACAGTCCTACCACCAGACCAGTTATGCCAATTGCTTGCCATGTGCCTGGGGGATATATTGTCCAAAGTTTGGTACGGTAGATGGGGCCCCCCCTGTCTATAATACATGCATAACCTGATTTGATTCTGACCTTGCTCTGTTTATGAGTTATTCTGCAGCCACTGGTATTGCAGTGTTGGAGATATAAAAACTATTTGGTGCATTCTTCAGTGTGTACTCTTGCAAGAGGAGTAAACACCTGGAGCTTTAGTGTTTTCTAAAGTATCAACCATGCCCTTACACTAAGTGCCTCACAGATTAACCAAGTGGGGCCTATAATGGCATTCCTACACTTAAAGTGACAATAAACCCTCAGATTTTTTAACATAAAACAATACTGTAATGTGTGCCTTACTGTAATCCATGGTTGTTTCCCTTCTCTTTGCTGCTCTTCCTTTTAAATCTATATCTGTTCTCATGCTGGGCAGAACTTCTGTTTTGCAGCAGACTGCCTTGTCTCTGGAATGGCTACATGGTGTCTGTGTATAGGTTTGCAACCTGAGCCAGCACTACAGGAAGAGGCAGTCAGCTGCAAAGGGAAGTTCTCCCCAAGCATGAGAAGACATGAGGATTTAAAAGGAAGAGCAGCAAAGAGAAGGGAAACTACCATGGATTACAGTAAGGCACACATTACAGTATTGGTTTATGTTAAAAAATCTGAGGGTTTAATGTCACTTTAACTAAAAGAAAGTAAAAGTGAAATACAGGTCATGGGCAGACATATCACTGTTACATAGATCTCCTGGAATGAGGCAGTCTGCTTTTGCAAAGTGTTTTTGAAAGAGAAAATGAAAAATAGTTATATACAGGAAGCATATTTGTTACAAATTCTGTATGTTCACATTGTTCTCACTTTTTCTGTTGTGTGGGGCCCTGGTCTAATTTGTACACCATTTAAACAATAAACATTTCAAACAATGCACATGTTGTAACTTCTGGGTACTATTAAGATCGTATATTTTTATTGTTAAACAATGTATGTGTCTTCTTTTTGCTGTTATTTTCTTGTCAGCAAAATATTTTTTTAAATAATTTTTTCTATGAAGCTTTGTAGAATGTTTGAACTACAGTTCTTTCTCTCACTAATGACCCCTTAAATGCTCACTGGGTTTTAGTAGTCAGGCTTTTGGATCCAGATTTGTAATTTTATGTTTTCTTTCTTTTTTTAATTATACATTTAGCTGTGCTCCAAGAGATGTTCAAGCATTTTTTTTTTAAAATTCAACCTAACCTTGACTGGTGCTTCTCCAGTTCTTTATTTCAGACTTATTTCCTAGCTTAAATGGAACGTCTATTGGTTTTTCCACACATTTATGTTTTTTAATTATGGCCAGGCCAAAAATTCATATATATTATTTGTTTCTTTCTATGTGAATATCATGTTTTCTCATATCCCACCAGTGGTTGATGTCTGTGTGCATATGTATATATACACAGTGGCGTAGCAATCACCATAGCGACCCAGGCGGCCGATATGGGGCCCGGGGCACAGGGGGGGCCCGGCCAGGACATTCCTGATGCCCTGCGGGCCGCCTGGGTTGCTTTGGCATCTCATGCTGCTGGCTGTCACTGGCGGCTGTGAAGAGAAATGTGCCACTGTTCAGATCACTGTCAGTGATCTGTGCAGCGGCGCGTTCCTCTCCACAGCCGCTACTGAGTCAGTGAGAGCCAGCAGCGGCGGTGGACCAGGCTGGACCCAGCAGTGGAAGAGGAGGCGGGACCCGGGGTTGCCATCCGAGGAGGAGGCAGGGCCCAGCGACGGGTGGAGGAGGCGGGGCTCATCACCGACGGTGGAGGAAGAGGAGGCGGACAGGTAAGGAGTGTGACCAGCCCACCTGAGGGTGACCCTGCAGAGCCAACCTTGGAGAGTCTATGGTGGGCTCTGCAGGGTCACACTCAGGTGGGCTGTGTGGGATCTCAATTGGGCTCTGCAAGGGGTGTAACTACCTAGCCCCCCCACCAAGTAACTACTTAACATCTGGTAATATGGTCAACTTTGGATATTCTTTGTGTCTGTATGGTGACGTCTGATCATGTTGGGCATAGTTACAAAAATGATTTATTATGGGTCAGTCCTCCCAAACTATTCCCTTTCTGTATTCAAACACGACAATTAGAAATGTAGATAGGCCCACACATGTACTTTCCACCAGGAAGGTCATAGCTGAGCACACATGCACATTAGAGGTAGACAATTAATATTGTAAGTAGTCAGGCTTCTTTATAAAAGATCAACTTTTTCAAGTCTAAAGCTGTTTATCACAGAGCTTGTTAGTTTCTGGGAGAAACTCTTATCTGTTTTTCAGACTGACTGTTGTTGCTGACATCTTTTATCCTGACTTTGCTTGGAGCCAACCTGCCCTGACCTTGATGTGATACCTGCTTGCTCTCCACCCTGGTATTGGCACTCTTTCCAATGCCCAGCTGGTTTTGACACCTACAGTTTACCAAATACTCTTCGGCAATCCTCTTGCCCAGTAGCAGTTAGAGGTTACTGAGCCTGAGCTACTTCCAATACTTTAAACCAAACCTGTTTTTATGTGCAATCCAATATTTGCCCACATATTTTTTTTATACTGCTGTATTTGGCTACCTACGTTTTGCATGTCGACAGAGGTATAAGTTTGAAACTTTCTTTAAAAAACTGAACTGATTAAAAAAAAAAGACCTTGCTGTTTAGACACAAGAGCCAGAGATAAAAAAAGGAAAAACCTAAAGTCATAAAAGTCTGTTACTTCAAATGTGCAGGCAGTGTGTTTGTACGACAAAATAAAAAAGTAATTACGAGTGTGGCATTGTACTCACAGGCAGCATAACAAGTCTAATAAAGTCTCACTTCATTTTTGATCTACAGAAGAAAGTTTTGTTTCATCGCTGTGTAAAATATTTAAATATATGTAAAGCGTATTGATTCACAGTGAAGGAATACATATCTGTATCCGGTGTTCACATACCCTGGAGATTTTTCTATAATCTATTATTACTTAGTTTGGAGGTTACATACTGATTCTGTAAGCAATAATTGATTATAAAAAACATAGAGCCTCATTATACCACTGAGACATTATTGCTGTTTGCAAAACAGGAAACATCTAAATTAATATACAGTACACTGATGAGTAAAATTGTTGTTCTGCATAGTGTCTATCCAAGCTTGTATACAAACATGTATTGTAGCCTTCAACTAGCTTGAATATATTAGTACATGTTTTGTTTTAACAACGCAAAGTACCATTTTCATCTGCTGAAGGTGTTTAATATAATTATTATCCACATGAAAGTAATTTGTAAACCTTTTATACAATCAGTAGATTTCAAAGCCTTAAAACAGCGTGGAACAGACAACTGGGGTCACATGTGGCCTTTCAGTGCTTACCTGTGCGAGCTAGAAAAATGATAAAGTACTGACATGACTGAAATGACACGTTTAGTAACTAGTTCGATCTGCAAGAAACCTCTGTTGTGTGTCCTCAAGATAAACCACTGTAATGGAAAAATAGTAAAATAGTATTGCGTCTTGGTTATTTGGACTTGACCCCAAGCAAAACCTTTTCTGAGCCCACTTAGATATGAAGGCATTTTTGGTCACTGTGCCCTGTGCTTTACCTTGTTTTCTGGGAAAAAACTTTGTCTTGAAATTGTGCTGTAGAAAGCTTATGATTGCCTGTGCTTAGTAATTAACTATTAATCTGCTGAGCTATATGGAGGATGTTAACAAGTTTGGAATTACCTGCTTCTTTTACTCTAGGATTGTGCAGTGATATGACAGTGAGAAGATTTGTAAAGCATACAGCATACCTCCTTAACTTTCTGGGATGCGAAAGAGGGACAAAATACAGCACATTGCATTAAGCAATGGACACACATGCCCATTACCCTGACTCCGATTGTTGTATTGGCAATTTATCCCTTGCCGAGACCTCTATGCCTGGCCTGTATAAGCAGATATAATCACTGCGGACAATCCTTATCACAAAGCTGAACTCAACAAATACATTTTCATCCACGAAGCGCTTTATTACATGCAGCAAAGGTTACAGCAGGCAACAGGATACATCAGATGAATGAATAGACGGTATTTGAAGTTCAGAGATGGTAATGTTTCCAAGCATGCTAGCAGATTAATATGTGGCCATGTTACAGTCAGCCATTTAGATGCCAGAAACTACAAGTCATGAAGAAGGGCGGAACATTAAACACAAGGGCAGGAAATGCAGAAAAACATGATGCAATAACCAAAATGACCACAAGATGTCCTTATAATAACCAGCTATATAACCAGCTATTATACATGGCTTAAAAATTAAAGGAGAACTATGAGATGAGTGCTTTTCACTCACCTCACAGTTCTAATAAATTCTCACGTCACATTAATATGAATATTAACCATGACTATGAATTATGTCATATTTTTACAACTGTTTAACTGCACACCCATTTATGTGGACCATTAAGAATTTACAGTATATGCCAAAATTATAGGTTAAAGGAGAATTATGGGGAGAGTGAATACACTCATCCCCATCATTAGAGCCGGCGTATGACACTGCAGCTGTCACATGTCGTCTCTATAGATCGAGAACTAAGCAATCACATACTGCCGAACGCTCAGATTTCGGTCATCACGCCCCGCAGGGATTCCCCCCTCCCCTCTCCATTTTTCCAGGAACTGACTAGAGGGATGGACAGGGGAGGGGGTGGGCCCAGCTGACTCTGCCTCTAGAGAAGCTGTCAATCAGGTAGCGCGGTAGATCTCGACAATATTGTCAGGATCCTTCCCAGCTCCAATGCGGTTCTGCGCTGTCAGCATATATAGCGGGCAATATCCTCCTATATGCTGACTTTTGGGCCACAGGAGGACATAGTAAAGAGAACAATGGCCAAAAAAGGTTGTGCCATACTTTTATTTTAAATACGGAATTGTTTTTTTCACCAATACTTTTCCTTGATATTGGCTTTTTGAAATAGCAAAACAAGATAATTAAGACATAGTATAAATTGTTTAGTGCAGAATAACACTTTTGGTAGTTAAATTGAACCTTTTCATAGATATCTGTATATGAGACCAAAAGAAAGGATAACTGAGGAGGAAAGAGGGACAGAGGGATTTGGTTCCAAACATGTGGCAGGCCATCTAAATAAAGGAACAGTTGGGTGGTATGCATAATATGGTAGGACGTATTTACATTATGACCTGAATTTTAGAGCAGGCCACATAGGCCATGGGCACAAGGGGTTGATATTCCAGATGTTTGACTGTTCCTTGTCTCAGGTGTTTCACTTTCCCTGCAGTAACTAAGGTGCTGCACTTAGCTCATTCAGTCTCCTTGCTGTGATGTGGGTTGGGGATAAAGCTTGTTTGCGGCGTTAGCTGTTTGGTAAATAGAGAACAAGAATTAAGTCTGGGTACAGGGTGACAGCACATAAAGAGATTTAGTAAAATGTATAAAAGTTAGTAATTGCGAGGGCACCAGACATGGAGAGAGAGTGGGCAGTAAAAAAAGCAGATAGTACCTAGACATAGAAAGTTCATAGCAGAAGCAGGAAGACACATCACTAAATTAAACTGTCTATCAAAGCTGAGCTCAAACAGATGTAAAGAAAACAGCAACAAATGCAATTATGTTTGGTAAGAATAATCAAAAGCAAATTTTATCATCCTCTTATAATCCCCTGTACAGCAGCACTATTTAGGCTGGAAGAGTGAGTGGCAGTAATATGAGCCATTTAGGTATGCTGCATGTACACGAGCTTACATGGAACATGTTGAAAGGAGTTGGAATGAGCGAAATGGCCTGGGTTCACTTTGAGGGTTGTTCGTCAAGTCCACCGCAAATTCCACAGAAGTCTATGGTAGGCGAAACCTGAAAAACAATTCCAGACATTTTCAAGTCTAATAGGCAAGTATTGTCAAACAAAAGGAAAGGAGCGCCAGGCACTGCCATGGTGGACAGACACCAATGCAAGAAAAAGTTAAACAAATACTGAACAACAGGGAGATGTTCCATCCCTTTTATGCTACTTCAATGACGACATGGGGAAAACCCCAATCTTTTCTATTACACGCTGTGTAACCTACCACACTGGGTTTAGCACTTTTTAGTAGAACTGTATAGTATCACAGCAACTATATTTTACTGCAAAAATTGTGTGAGCTCTTGCTTTCTACTCCATGTCTCTAACAAAAACTGACTGTAATTGCTGTGTATCTGCTGTGAATTCAGAAACAGCAGACTATG
>NW_017306916.1:184964-191011 GCF_000935625.1 Nanorana parkeri
GTCACGGCGGGGTGTCACCCGGTACCGCCTCCGGGTGACACCCGGCCTTGGGACACCCCTATATAATACATTAGAAATAAAAATAATCTAATGTATTGGGAAGGGAAACAACACTAATAGGTTAAAAGCTGCTACACAAAATCCATATAGCATAACAATTCAAGAACAACTGTACAGCACTAAAAACCTACCAAATAGTGTATAAATAACCCATAAATTAGTGTCAAATATATAAGGTGAAATAACACAATACATTTCTGTATCAGAAAAAAAGGTGCCACATCAATATGTATATATAGGACTGATAGCATAAATATTCATTCAAAAAAAGGGTAAAGAATAATAAACAAAATACATCAGAATACAGTCCAATAGTGAAAAAATGTAAATATATATATTAAAAAAAAGTTTCCAAGTGAAAGAAAAAGGAAGAAAAAGAGAACTCCCTTTATGATTTCTACTCACTTGTTTGGCTGTTATTTTAACAGTCAACTATTTTTTAATATATATATTAATTTTTTTCACTATTGGACTGTATTCTGATGTATTTTGTTTATTATTCTTCACCCTTTTTTTGATTGTCTGTGCTATGATTGAACATTTGAAACAAGCACATATGAAAAAAGCACACATGAGGAAGGAGGACGCTGAAAGCCGTCTCTGATTCAAACTTGCTTGTTTGGCTGTTATTTTAATAGTCAACTATTGGGGTGAGTGGATAGTCGTCGGGGTGTTTGGTGGCATGGATAGAGCATGATATCTTTTGGAACTTTAAAAATATTCTACACGAACTTGATCTACACGCTATTGTACTTGAAGGGAGTTCTTTTTTTTTTTTTCTTTCTTTTTCTTTCAGTTGGAATTTTTTTTTTTAATTGGACTGTCTTCTGATGTATTTTGTTTATTATTCTTTACCCTTTTTTGATTGAATATTTATGCTATCACTCCTATATATACATATTGATGTGGCACCTTTTTTTCTGATGATCAATACATTTCCTAGAATATTTTTTGGAAAAAGCTGACAATTTGAAAAGAAGTAAAAATATATATTTACTTAATCTCCCTGGAGCGGTAGTTGCAAGGTCTCCTGCAGCAGTGCTATACCTTTTTGGCAAGGAGAATCCATACTCCTTCACAGTCGTGTGAGTGGCATTTGCATCCACCCCAGATTAGTGCAGGGCTGGACAAATCCCAAGAGCCAGGGAGCCAATGCTCCTTAATTACAGCTGGCGCCTATCTTTTGAGGTTTTCTCTAGCTGTTGTCAGTGGAGATAGCTCCTAATAAATCCTGCTGGCTCTTGAATTTGGACTGACTGGCTCCTGAATTCCATTATTATTTATCCACCCCTGGATTAGTGGCATAGCTAAGATTTTTCTTAGTTTTTCTACCCCCTCAGCAAGAATGACAGTGCCACGTCACTGAACAATTAACTCAGGGAACAATACAGACACTTGTTTGAGGTAGAAGCACTATTAAGAGTAAAAGCAGAACACCTGTATTCTTAAACAACCCCTAAATAGATGAACTTCATGACTTCAACATGCAATGATGTCATAACACACGCTGAGCTGTCAACCAGGCCAGCGTATGTGTTAGAGAGAGTGGACTTTACATAGACTGGAGAGCCTCTCTAATTAACAATGATGATTTGTGTAGGTAAGGCAAACAAAAGGGTATATAACTTCCCATCTGTGATAATTATTTTAAAAATCATTGTAATGTTTCAGATCCCTGAAATTTAAAAACAGAGCAAGTAGCTTATAGTTTGACACAGACATACTTGTTTATTACAAAGTTTGCCCTAATATCAGAACTTTTGAAGGACAATTGCTATTTAAAATAATAGTTACCACTGCAGTAGGTAGCATGTACAATGCCCTTGTTTAATAATTAGCTGCATTTTTAGTGCAGTCAATACAACCAAGGTTGCACTTCTCGTAATGTCACTTGTAATACTAACAGCTTTATTAAACAAGACAAAAGTACACACTGCAGTCCCTGGAACTGCCCTCCTAAACGATTTCAACCTAATAATAGAAACATGCATTTTTAGTAGTGTTATACTTTAAATGCCCCTGGCACCTCCCTCCCCCAAAAGTGGTATACTTACCTGTCTGCACATGCAATAGTTACAAGGGGTGGGCAGCATTCTCTTTAAGTAATATGGGATGCAGGTTCTATGTCAGGTTAGTTTATAAAGGATAATTAGTCTGACACAAATGCTTTCCTTGTACAGCTCCTGGAGTATACTGCCTGTCTCTTCTAGATAATGCAGGAATGGAGGAAGTGGTAAAAATTGCTTTGGCCCTCTACAACAGTGCTCCCCAACCTTTTTATCGCCGCGGACCGGTCAACGTTTGATAATTTTACCGCGGCCCGCTGAGGGGGGGGGGCGTTGATTGTTTATATTTTAGATTGGAATCACCTGTCCCGATAAATCCATATTTCAAGTAGGACTCATGGTATTGCCTGTTAAAAGTTACATGTTTCTTTGATGTTGAAGACCCTTCTTCTGTCTCTTCACTGGGCCTTTTCTTTTTCCCAAGGAAACCTTCTAACGACGTCTGTTTCATACTCATTTTTGCTAATTTGTGGGTTAAATTTGAGCAAACACAATATACACGTACACCAAGCACTGTTAAACATGAGAAAGTACCGATGAACAGAGAGAAGAGCGATACACACCTTCTCTTTACCAAAGCTACAACACCACTGCCGCTTGCAGGCGCTCAGCTCCAGACGTCATCTAAAACCGCCCCGATATCACGATATTTTGCGCATGCGCGGTATTGGTGCGGCTTTAGGTGACGTCTCTCAGCTCCCGGTTAACCTCTCGTCCTGGAAAGTCGGACAAACCCGAGAGAAATACACCACAGTAAATAAAATGGAAATAATCTAATGTTCCTTGGGCGGCCCGGTACCATTTGATCCACGGACCGGTACCGTTCCGCGGGCCCGGGGGTTGGGGACCACTGCTCTACAGGATAGGCAGCTGCAAAACCCTTCTTGAAAAGGTCAGCATGCAAGTAGAGTTATTTTATGTAACACTTGGAGTATATTGAATTGTATACATACAGTATATCTCTGTGTTAGTCAGGGATTCCATAAAGGAGAACTATGAGGTGAGAGCTGTAGCTCGCGGTATACTGAGCCTAGGGAGATGGGAGGACGCTAGTTTGTGTCCTCCCGTTACCCTAAGGAGAACTATGGGGAAAAGACTTAACCCCATAGTTCTCCTTTAAGGGGTCCCAGATTTCTTTTCAGTAAGTAAAACCAAGAATGTATGTTGGCTTGATTGTACGCACATTACACCATACTGTATGCTCCATGGCAGTAAAGAAGAGATGTAAGTTCAGTATTCTCTATATTCTCTCTTATGCAAAACTGACTATAATTTACTGTGTAAATTACTTTCAGTAGAATTAATTTATTTGTTGTAGAAAAGAGCATATTACCATGTATTGTCTGTTTATTTGTATTGCATATGTCACTCTGTCCACTGGCAACTTATTCAGTGTCAATCACTGAATTGGCAGTGGCTATAAGTCATTTTGTCACTTTGGAAAGAGCATAGCAATCATTGTAGCAAACTAAGATAATACAAATTATGCCCCTGTTTAAAATCACATTTTATTACATACACAAATGATATTCTCAGGCATTTACCATCTGCACAATCATAGTTGGCTGTCACAAATCTCCAGGCTGTGTCTGCTTATCTGTGATGTTTTAAGTGATAGCTAATTTAGATGCTTGCTTCATGTATGTCAAACCATACATTTTGTTCCAGTTTAAAACCCTCTACCCCCTTATCTGTACTTCAAGTAACCCCCTGCCTTTCTCTTTTTTTTTTTCTAAAGTTTTGCACCTTGGCTAACAGAGTATTTAAGCAACCAAAATCCCATCTACAGCTCACTGTAGAGCATTGCTCCACCCCGCCTCCCTTCAACCCTCCCACCCCATGGTTCAGTTTACCTTTATAGAGATACATCAGCACTTGACTCAAGGACAATTCAGCTGGCCAGCAGCTGTTATTCATTGACCATTCTCCCAGATCTCAATACTATCCTGCTTTAACCTCTTCCCTACCTCTTTCCTTTCATTGTTGCACCCTTTTCCTACCTACTACTCCTCATTCACTTTACTGTCTCATACTTCCTCTGCACACCATGCGTTCTCTACCATTGCTTCTCACAATTGTGGCTTCTCTACTTAAACTGTATTTCCTTTACCCCCCCTCTCCACCCCACAATTTATATATCTCTCCTTCTCTCCTACCCTCTCCCTATTACTGCACTCATCACCTCCTGCTCATTCTGAATACACATGCTAGGGTTACCTCCAAGACACTTGGGCATGTTCGCTCATGTAAAACTCCCTCTCATCTCAATTTCCTCACACTACTGCTTCTCCTGACTTCAGGGGATATCTCTCCCAATCCGGGCCCTCTATTTTCTAATACTCTCCCTCCAAACAGGCTGTTATATACCGGCCACGAGGACCAGTATCTCGCTTTCTGGATGACTTCTCTGCCTGGCTACCCTACTTTCTCTCCTCAGAAATACCCACTATCATTCTTGGTGACTTTAACATTGCTACTAACATTAACACCCCAGCTTCTGCTCAATTAATTAACCTAACCTCTTCTTTTGATCTAACACAATGGTCAAACACTCCTACTCACTCTGATGGTAACCCACTAGATCTTGTTTTCTCCCACCTATGCACTACTTGCAACCTCTCCAACACCCCTTTCCCCCTCTCAGACCACAACCTTATCAGTTTCACCCTCACCCTGTCCCCAACACGGACTCCCCTACACGTCACACTGTCACCCAGAGAAACTTCGGCCACCTCGACCCTTCTCTTCTCCACTCTGCTACTGACTCCCTCTATGAAATCCAACACTACTTTGCAGTATCTTCCTCGGAGAATAGAAACTGAATGTGTAGAAATAAGCACATGTGACTTGCAGAGAGAACACAAAGAACGTGATTATGATTGATTCATATGCAAATTACTGCAGCCTTGTATTATAATCATGGTGTAAAACAGATTTGGCAATTATGTAATGCAACATGTCTATTTTTACTGGTAAATATATATATACAATGAGGAAAATAATAATTTGATCCCCTACCAACCAACAATAATTCGGGCTCCTACAGACTGATAATGTGGTGCACAGATTAGTCCTGTCAATTTAAGAAGGTGCTCCTAACGACAACTCGTTATGTATATAAAAGACACCTGTCCACAGAATCTTTTTCTTCCATTCAAACCTCACCACCATGGGCAAGACCAAAGAGCTGTGAGAGGACGTTAGGGACAAGATTGTAGACCTGCACAAGGCTGGAATGGGCTACAAGACTTTCAGCAAGAAGCTTGGTGAGAAGGAAACAACTGTTGGAAGGATTATTCACAAATGGAAGCAATACAAAATAACCATCAATCGCCCTTGGTCTGGAGCTCCAGGAAAGATTTGGCATCATGGGGTACGGCTGATCATGAGAAAAGTGAGGGATCAGCCCAGAACTACACAGGAGGAGCTTGTGAATTATCTCAAGGCAGTTGGGACCACGGCACCAAACAAGCCATTGGTAACACAATACACCGCCATGGATTGAGATCCTGCAGCGCCCGCAAGGTCCCCCTCTTCAAAAATGCACATGTAAAGGCCCGTCTGAAGTTTGCCAATGAACATCTAAATGAGTCAAGGTGTGTCTGGCTCTCTCAGCCTCCTTGGCTGTCTGTGCCTCTAGCACACACAGCCACCTGGCTCCCCTCTGACTTCTGGGTGGCGTCTTTCTGACTCCTGAACACCTCTGTTCCTCTTCCCAGCTGGAGCCCTCATGTGCCTGCAACCCACACCACGCCAACTCCACACTTGAGCTCTGGTCTGGGCTCTTAATGATGCTGCTCTCAGCCACCTGATCACTGGCAGCACCCAGCTACAATCCAAAAAAAAACCGGAAGAAAATGAAAGGCCAGCTTCTTCCCTGCAAAACAATTTTCATTCTGGAACCTCTCAGCCCCTATATAT
>NW_017306916.1:191073-280044 GCF_000935625.1 Nanorana parkeri
TTTATTATAATATAATGTAATATATAATGTGACATTTCAATAAACGTAAACAAATTAAAACTTAAAAAAAAAAAGCAAAAGTTAAACAGTGTCTTGCATTGTAACAATGCAAGGCACTGCTCCCCACTGCTCCCCACTGCCCCCCACTGCCCCCCACTGCCCATAGACATCAGATACAGGGGCGTATGCTCAAACTGCTCATTTTAGCATGCAAGCTGGTGTGAACAAGCTCTATGGATGAATAGTGTTGCTTTTATGAAGAAAAAGATGAATATTTAGAATATAATATCAAGTTAAATAATTAAGAAAAAAGCAATTACTTTTAAATATTTAATTAATTATTAATGAAATATAACAAAATATAAAGCAGTTTAAATCAATGAGAAAGTACTGATGTAAATATCACACATTTCTTTAACAACTTAACAGCAATCCAAGAAAATGTTAGTGGTTGTTTCTGCTTTAGATAGAACATGACAGACTGGCATTTTCTCAGACTCATGTAAACGTATTTCATGTTTGCAGCCTTTTGCCATTTTATAAATGTGAATTGAATGAGGCCCTAGCTGTGTTCCGTAGGTTAATAAAGGTACACCTCAGACGAAATTGAAAAGTAAGCCACCAAAAAGGTAAACCGTTCTCAGTACTTCAGTTTTTTGGATCCATGCAAAGCTACTGGTGACATGAGAACCCTTTGCTGGGGTTTCAGATTTCATGATTTGGCTTTTCTATTTTCCTGGTTACAAAAGTTATATTTTAATCCAAGGCCACAGTTCAGTCAAATGGAATTATTTGCAGAGAGAAGCCCACCCAGTAGGTACTTTCTTTCCTATTAACCTGGTTACACTGAAGTAGTGGGGATCTCAACACTTTATTTCTCCTAACTCATTTCTTTAATATTAAAGTGGAACTGTACCCTGGGGCACACATTAAAAGCAAGAAAAAATTTCACACTACTAATGGACGCAATTAAAGCCTACTTGATCAGTACCCAAGTTGCCTGGCCGTTTTTACTTATTCACTGCTGTTCTGTCTCAAATGTCGCTTTTTGAAAAAGACATACCTTAAAGATCCAGTATGTATATGGACAGCATGGTATATTTTTGATCCACAGGCAGCATCCAACTCACCCCACAACAGGTGTACTTTAACATTTTGCCAATGCATCCTAAAGGGGGCTTGCATACTGTTTTGGGTCTGCATTCATTTGCACCTCATACTGTGCTTGTTAAACCTAAACGATGCCAAAGCTCACTTGGGAAATCTTCAGATCTTATTGAAATTATTTTTTTAATATGCCAAGCGAGAAATTGCAATTACCTTGAAAAGTCCCAATGCACCAAAAAAGGATCAGTAAGTCAAATCCATGAATCATTTCCTTAATTAACTCATATAAATAGATATTTACTAGATAAATGAGGATATTTGGACACTTTAGATAATTTACTCTAATGCAGATTAGTTTGCTATATTTGATTCGAGGATTTCTAGTTATACCCCATGCAGAGCCCACTCGAGATCCCACCTGAGGGTGACCCTGCAGAGCCCACCATAGACTCTCTATGGTGGGCTCTGCAGGGTCACCCACGGGTGGGCTGGTCGCACTCCTTACCTCCTCCGTCGCCGGGCCCGCCTCCTTCTTCGTCACCGAGGCCACCTCCTCCCCTGCTGCCGAGCACGGGCCCGCCTCCTCCTCCACTGCCGGTGACGTCAGAGACTCGCGACGTTGATAGAACACCGGGTCCAGCCTGCTCCCCTGCTGCTGGCTCTCATTGACTGTGGAGACAAACACGCCGCTGCACAGATGATCTGAACAGCGGCGTGTTCGTCTTCAGACACCAGTGAAAGCCAGCAGCAGAAGATCCCATAGCGACCCAGGCGGCCCGCACGGCATCTGGCCGGGCCCCACTGTGCCCTGGACCCCATAGCGACCGCCTGGGTCGCTATGGTGATTGTTACGCCACTGTATCCACCTTGTTCTGTATTTTGATTTCGTTACGTTATACACGTTTTTTGCATGCTCTCTTAAATCCTTCTTCAGCAATGATCATGTCAATTACTATGATAAGGACTATGATGTGATAATTATTTTGCTACAACACATCACTTGCATATTTAGTGCCAAATGGGAGCCTGGTACATTCATAACTCCACCAGGGAATGTTTAATGTACAAAGGGGTTCTTTATCTAAATTCACTTCCTAATATCCATTTTCCCAAAGATGATAGAAAAGTGTTTACCTGCTTAGTTAAGTTGAACATGTCAAGAGTTGGAATGGAGAAGTACTCTCTTCTAATTGCTCTGTAACAACAACAAAAACAAATACAGATATATCCACCAGGGACAATAATCTTATGAAGTATGCATTAAGTATGACCAGGCATTGAATTGATTAAAACAAGCTCATAGTTACTGCAGCAGTTGTGAGTTTGTATTTATTTTTAGCAGTAAGCTGAGGGTTTGTTACCTACCCAATGTTATCACATAGGGTCTTGTTAGCACCCTTGTGATAGCAATAAAGTTAAGTGAAAAAAAAATGTTAAAATAGGGATGCACCGATACATCGGCCACCAAAACATATCGGTCGAAAATGGCACTTTTGGCATTTTGCCAAATATGGCATTTTGCCGACCGACGTTTGTTTCGTACTCATTTTTGCTAATTTGTGGATTACATTTGAGCAAACACAATATACACGTACACCTAGCACTGTTAAACATGAGAAAGTACCGGTGAACAGAGAGAAGAGCGATACACACCTTCTCTTTACCAAAGCTACAACGCCACTGCCCCTTGCAGCCGCTCAGCTCCAGGCGTCACCTAAAACCGCCCCGATATCACGATATTTTGCGCATGCACGGTATTGGTGCGGCTTAAATACAAAAATGAAAAGCACCCGTGCTGCCCTGCTCACACTCTTACAAGTGCAAACACTCACACAGGGTGTGTAGGTGTATGTAAACAACAATCGCACATGTTGGGTATTGCTGCACATTCTGGAGTGAAAAAAAATCCAGATATCTAATTTATGGTTAACTTTAAAATGATAAGCTGCGCGTCTGAACCTGCGGACTTGTTTCATATATTCTGCTCATGTCATTACTACCACGGATCGGGGCTCACGGGTATAAACTGGAATCAGGTCTGTGGGCCCTCTCTACTACACTGGCAGGGACACTTAGAGAAAAGGGTGCGAGCAGTGTAGGCTGACGACTCCCAGAGCTGGAGTACAAGCAGGGAGCAGAGCAGTTTAATAAACTGTAAGTTTCTTACAACATATGGAAAGCACATACTGTCTGCTATTTGGAAAGCCCCCTCCTAACCCTTCATAGTCCACACATGATCAGTAGCACAGATTAAACTATTAAGGCCCCTTCACACTATGCTATTTCATTGCAGTGTGCAACTGTATACATGTTAACGTTGGTTGCAATAAGACTTTTGCTGCCAATAGCAACAGAGCATATTTTTTATGCAGTGCACCACAATGGAAGGCATGTACATTGTGGTGCACTGCAGTGTGAATCCATTGGCACATGTACTTGTGCATTAGGGTGCCATTCTAAATGTGTACTTTTGTGTTGCGATGGTCGTATGCCTCTTGAAAGCCCGTACGATCTGCCCACCTTGGACGGGCAACCTTCCTGCTTCCCAGCACCCCAGACTCTGAACCTCCCTGCCTCCTCACACCCCTGTCACTGAACCTCCCTGCACCCCTGTCACTGAACCTCCCTGCACCCCTGACACTGAACCTCCATGCCTCCTAGAACCCCTGACTCTGAACCTCCCTGCCTCCCAGAACCGCTGACAATGAACCCCAACACCCCAAACACTGCACCTTTCTGCCAGCCAGCAGCTCTCTGCTTAAATCCTTTTCCATCTGGTGACATCACCTCCTCCCCAGTGTAGCCTGTAGAAGCCAGTCAGTCCTCTGGCCTCTGTGTACATTGTGTGTATTCCTGGGGGCAGCGAGAGAAAATGCACACTTCTGGGCTAGGAGGCAGAGGGAAGCCAAACACTGAGATGCCCACCACCTGCATTACTATGAAACCCATCCAATGCAATCCAGCCATTTTCTAGAAGTCCAACATCCACATTTTTCTTAATTTCTTTAAATTTCGAGATAGGTGTTTTATTTGAGCTACTGCACTATTATTTATCACTCCGCTCCCTAAACTATTGAACCTATATTATTATTTTGAACATGCAACCTCTATATCAGGCTGCACCTAAGGGAAACACCATGTTACTTTTTGCATTCTTCTTTTACAATAAGTATAGAATTACTTTGTATCCTTTACAAATTTGTGTTAGCGATTTAATTTTGAAAGAAGGAAAAAAACTACATAACATAATGAACATTAGGTGGCAACAAAACAGTGAAATGTACACAATAATATGTTACCACTTGTTTATGGGTAGGGCTGAAATCACATTTGATTTTATTAGATTTGGGGAATGGATTACAAAGAACACAGGCCTCCTCATCTCCTCCCCTCTCCTCATCTCCATAACCCCTCTTTATACACAGACAGAGAGCACAGGAAGTTATTAGCTTACAGGATTTCTGCCAAAATCAATAGTTTATTTTTGCACCTATCAAACAGATATAACAAAAAGCTTTCAAAGGTAAATTTTGCAGGCCAAAAGGGAGAAAATAAGAGACGTTTAATGTTACAGTTTACTTTAAGCACAAATACATTACAGAAATTAGTTTGATTGAAATGGGTAAAGCACTTTATACAACATAATTGCTACCCACTATGGTAATCATACGAGAGAGAATTAAACTGTAGTTAACAAAGGGCACCGCAATAGTTCATCACACCTTAGCTAATCTGTTCTGAATTGCAAGCAGTCATGCTGCTTTAAAGCAAAGTAAAGGGATATATTTAAAAAGTGCTGACAGGCATGCTTATTATGACAGAATAGACTGTGTAAAATCCTTTTCTCTGCCTGTCAGCACTTTTGTTTTTGTTTGTGAGCCATGCAATCCCAGCTCAGTATACAGGGTCAGCAGGTTACTCATGAAGTAACTCCTGTGCGCATCCAATCAAGCTGCCGAAAACATTGAACCTGGAAGAAGACTAGGACGAAGATGGAAGCACCGACGAGTGAGGAGAGCGGTAACATCACAGTGCTGAAGGGAATTGCATTGGTAGGTAAAACTGCCAGAATATGCAAATATGCTGTTCATTCTAGCATATTAGGGCTAAAAGGTCCTGAGGCCCCTTTTAATTTATAAAAACTTTACATCTGCTTTAAGGATGCATTTTTGGTAGGATACATTAACATGCAGGCAACAAAAAAGCAATATACTTAAAAATTAGCTGAGCCACTCGGATTTGTTGGTGCTTTTTTGTGAGCCATTTATTGATGTGGACTAAATAAATCTAGATATTTATTTCAATTAACCTGTTCTTACCTGAAGTCAAGTAATTTGTGAGCTTGTTCAAACTTTCAGTCCTATGAGCACTGTGAAGTTTGACTGCCAAATTGGTGTTTTGTGTTTTGTATGCTTTTCATTCTTTCAGTAATGCAGATGGTTTACTTTATTTTACCTAAAAATAATAATAATAATAATTTATTTATAACACGGAATGGAATGAGCTATTGTCAACGGGAAGAAGAGGAAGAATAATGGAGTCTGGATGAAGAATGTTTTGCAGTCTTATCAAGAAAAGAGATGTATAATAGTATAATATTATATAATATATATATCTATATATAATATAATATACATATTATTATATAAATAATCATATGTATAATACTGGCAGTAAATATAGCAGAGAAAACAGACACACCTTTGTAACCTCCAGAAGCTAGAACCCTCTGGTCAGAGCATACTTAATCTCCGTATACACGCTTCAAATTTTTGCCGCCTCTTGATGAACCGGACGAAATTCAAAGCGTGGGCGTGGCTGTCGTCACCTTTCCAACAGTCTTTGATCAGCTGATCAATGGAGCATGTTGGAAAACTGTCGGCCGAACAGAGCTTGCAGCCAATGAGCTGTCAGCTCTGTTTGGTTATTCTGACATTGGCCAGCGGCTGCTGTCAGGATAGAAAGGAAACAGCATGTGATTCCTTGATCAACGCCAATAAGCGTTGATCGAGGAATCTGTTTTATTTTTTTCGTTCAGCCGGCAGGTTAAACAAAGAATCAGAAGCACGTATTCCTGACTTTAGAGTTTTCTTCTGTGCCAGACAAGGAGGAACTCAAGGCTGTAGGGTCTCACTAGAGGGAGACTAGATAGAGGTTAAAACTCAGAAGGGAATTTTCAGGAAATTTCTGCAAACCAAATAAGAAAACGATACCACTAATTTTGCAGCAAAATCAAATTCGATTAAATTCTGCACACATCCTTAGTGGCCAGTTCTTAGCCTTGCACATAATCTGCAGAAATGCTATCCGTATGTCATTGGCTTTGTTATATTATTGGCAAATCTCATAAACACATATTTTATTCACAATAGAAAACATATCAAATGTTAATACTGAAAAAATGTACCATTTTAAGTTATTTTTTAAATTGATGGCAGCAACGTCTCAAAAAAGTTGGGACAGGGCAATGTATACCATGGTGTAGCATCCCCACTTCTTTTAACAACCCTTTGTAAACATCTGGGAACTGAGGAGACCTGTTGCTGGAGTTTTGGGAGATAAATGTTGTCCCATTCTTGCCTGTTAGAGGTTTCTAACTGCTCAACAGTCCTGGGTCTTCTTTGTCATATTTTTAGTTTCATGATGCTCCAAATATTTTCAATTAGTGATAGGTCTGGACTGCAGGCAGGCCAGTTAAGCACCCAGACTCTTCTACTGGGAAGCCATGCTGTTGTCATAGATGCAGTATGCGGTTTAGGATTGTCCAACTGCAATATGCAAGGCATTCCCTGAAAAAGACGTTGTCTGGATGTGAGCATATGCTGCTCTAAAACCTGGATAAATCTTTCAGCATTGATGGTGGCCTTCCCGATGTGCAAGCTGCCCATTATATATGCACTATTGCAACCCCATACCATCAGAGGTGATGGCTTTTGAAGTGAGCGCTGATAAGCCGGAAGGCCCCTCTCCTCTTTATCCAGGGGACGCAGCACCCATGGTTGCCAAAAAGAATGTCAAATTTCGATTAGCCTGACCCCAGAACAGTTTTTCATTTTGCAACAGACCATTTTAAATGAGCTTTGGCCCAGAGAAGACGGTGGCATTTCTGGATTATGTTCAGATATGGCTTCTTCTTTGCATGATAGAAATTTAACTGCCATTTTTGGATTGCACGGCGAACTGTGTTCACAGATGGGGATTTTTGAAAGTATTCCTGAGCCCCTGCAGTGATGTCCATCACATCATGCTTGGTATTAATGCAGTGCCGTGTGAGGACACAAGGATCCCAGGCATCCAATATTGCTTTTCGATCCTGTCCCTTGAGGACAGATATTTCTACAGATTCTCTGAATCTTGTGATTATATTATGTACTGTAGATAATGATATATTTAAAGTCTTTGCAATTTTACGTTGAGGAACATTATTCTGAAATTGTTCGACAATTTTTTTCACAGATTAGTAAGCCTCTATCCATCTTTACTTCAAGACACTCTTATTCTCTAAGATGCTCTTTTTATACCCAAGCATGTTACTGACCTGTTGCCAATTAACATAATTAGTTGCAAATGTTCTTCCAGCTCTTTCTTGTTAGTACCACTTACTTTGCCAACTATTTGTTGCCCTGTCCCAACTTTGTTTGCCATCAATTTCAAAATTACTTTATTTTTTTTTTAAATGGTACCTTTTCTCAGTTTAAACATTTGATATGTTTTCTGTTTTCTATTGTGAATAAAATATGGGTTTATGAGAATTGCAAATAATCATTGCATTCTGTTTTTATGTAGATTTTACACAGCGTCCCAACTTTGATGGAATTGGAGTTGTGCAATTTACTGGAACTGACAGGCTTACTTTAAGTAACTGATGCCCCTTAGATGCTACGTACATATAAGTATGATAAACTGTATCATAGTGTATTTTGGCCTAATATGATACAATTTAATTAATAAAATAGAGCTATTTCATAGAGTTTGGACAACAGGCAAACCTTCATGGATATTGTCCTACTACCACGTATGTGCCAATTTTCTTGTGTGAAAAAATTAAAATAACAAAAAAGGGAAAATGTTAGCACTGGGGTCCTATTTTTAGTCCCTAATGAAAGCATTTAGGTTTGATAATATTTTTCTTGGTATTATGTAGGGAAACATGTATGTTTGTCATTTACTTCATCATCCAAGCTTTTTAAACTTGGAATATGTATGTGGGAAAGTTGCAATAAAACCATTAAACACAACTAATGCTTTGTGACTGTGGGTACTTGCGCATATAACTTTTTTTATAACAAATACATAAAGGTCCAGTGATTCAAGAATTAATACAGTGATTTAAAAACAAGTAGACAACTGCGGCATCTGTAAGTGCTTTATTCTTTGACAGGACAATTAAAAATTGATTTGAACAACAGGTGCATTATGGAGATTTTGTATACTTGTATCTGAAAGTCAAAAATTAACCTACCATCACTTAGAATATTTTATTTAGTGTAGCATTATCTTAGACACTGCTGTTAGATATGATTTTCGTTCCATTCCATTGGTTTAGGTCATTCTTCTTAAATCACTAACCAAAACAAGTCAAATAAAAGAAAACCTGTTTTGGTACAGAAAAGTATCAGGGGGTGTGATTAATGTTATAATTGTGTGCACATGTGTGCTGGTGTTCTGGCACTTGGCCTATGCATAGGGTTACTGCTTGGTGTGTGCATGCTCGCGCGTTCTCATGCATGTCTTGAGGCATGTATGTATGCAGGGCATGCCTTCACAGGACTGGCTTAACTAATTGAGGCTTAACCCTGCCTCAGGAAGTTGTTGAGTGGTCTTCAGCTGTTAACCTGTGACCTACAACCTGGCCTGTGTTACTGTTCTACCTGTTATTAACCTGGCTTGCCCTGTGACTTACTTTGGACTCTTACTCTATTGTTACTGACTATGGCCTGCTTTTTTACTACAGTGTATTCTGTGGAATATAGTTTTCTTTGCCTGTATTTTACGGACCTCAGCTTGAACCTTGACTGCGCTCTTACTTGCCCAATTGCACCTGTTCTACTTGCCTGCTGCTGACATTGACCTATATCCAAACTCCAAGTTGTCAACGGACTTTGCTGCATCCCAGTTTTATCCCTGATGTGTGTCTTGTCCAAGCCACCACCATATCCAAGGATGTCAAACCAAGACATTTCTGCAACTACAAGGTACCAGATGGTGGCATCAATTTTCCATCCTGGATAGTCTGTGCCCTTACATTCCTTGTCATCACTTCAATGGGTGCATGGGCTGTAGGCTTGTCAGCTAAGACTCCACCAGGTATGTTAGAAAATAGCAGGACAGGGAGCTTAGAGCTAAGGTGAAATACTATGAAAATTGGTAGCTGCTATGACCTAAATAAATACATTTCCTCACAAGTAATGTAAAAAGTATCAAATACCACTTATAGTTGAGATTAGAGCACTCACCAAAAAGGTTTCCCTTATTCTTAAAATATACAGTTGCTGTTTGATAGAAAATGAATCTAATTTATTTAACAACTTAATTAACAGCACGTCGGTGTAATTCTCACAATATAGGTTGGTAAGCTGCAATACTATCAGTAAAAAAATTGTTTATAAACATATATTTCTGCACTGCACTATACCCAATTTTGTGCTAAACAAGTGTTGAATATAAAAACATCATGTGCATTATATAACAATTATTCATGCAATTACTCCAATATTGTGCATGACTCACCATTAAACACGCAAATTGTGAAAATAAAGTGAAAAAAACTAAATATATATATCTAATAATTCTATTTTTAAAAAAAATCAAAAAATGTCATTTGTTCCTAATGTCCAATAATCAGTGAAGCACCTCTGCCTCCCAAAGCGTGAGAGAGAACACATGTACATCTCCTGTGATTTTCACATTATTTTCACAATTGCTGGTTTAATGGTGTGTGATGCACATTATTGGAGTAATTGCATGATTAATTATTATATACCGTATTTTGTGGTCTATAAGACGCTCCGGACGATAGGACGCATGGCTTCTGTGACAGAAATTTTATGACAGAAATTCTGTCACAGAAGCTGCAGTTAGTGACTGCTGAGACAGGTGGCGCTGTCTCAGTAATCACACAGAGCAGACGAAGAACGCCGTTCTTCGTCTGCTCAATGGGCTCTATGGTGAGCTCCTATGGGGCATCGTGACGGGTCACAGTCCCGCAGAGGAACGGGGGACCCAGAAAACCTCGGCGGGGGCGGACACTATCGCCGATGCCGCCGCCGCTCGATTTAATACAAGGGATCTACTTAGATCGCTTGTATTAAACGAACAGCGGCTCCCACTGTACATTCAGCTCTGCTTGTCAGGAGCAGGGCTGAATGTACAAAAAGAAACTACTCGCCCGGCGCCCGAAATTGCATGTCCCGGGTGTCGGGCGATAGGTATTCGCTCCATAAGACGCAGGCACATTTTCCCCCTCCTTTTGGGGGAAAAAAAGTGCGTCTTATGGAGCGAAAAATACGGTAATGCACATGATCTGTTTATATTCAACACTCGTTTAGCACAAAAATTGGGTATAGCGCAGTGCAGAGATATTAGATGAATCAAAATAATTGCTGCAAAATGTTTTAATGTAAGTGATAATGTAAACAGTCTTTGAGAGTTACCCCTTATACAGTTGATCTGCTGCCAAATATGTGTGTACAACATTTCCCAGGACTCCCGTCAGATGGTGAATAGATGCCAGTACATGTATCCAGAGGCTATGTAAATCAAGAGAGGTAGTGTAATTCTGCAGGAAGAGTTGGCTAACTTGTGGCCAGAGAGAAGGCGTATCTCTCAGGAAAGCCGTGCATGCGCATGTGAACTGCTGGCAGTGGGCTCTGCAGTTATCACTCAGCATGTTTCAGGGAGAGAAACGCTCCCTTCCTTGGGTATTGAGATTGTCCGTTCCTGAGGAAGGGAAGCACTCCTCTCCCCAAAATGTGTAGGCGCAGGGCCCACTAACAGCAGTTTCCATGTGCAGCTTTCCTAAAAGATACACCTTCAAGCTGGCCGTGACATAGGCAACTCTCCCTGAGGGAATAAACTACCTCTCTGGATATACATACCTTTAGATACATTTATACCTATGCACTTCCATATCTATGCATTTTTTTCATGCGGTTTTTAATGTGTTTTCATGCATTTTTTTTATTATTTTCATTCTGCGTTTTCTCAAATTATGTGTTTAGCATCTAGGAGGGTGTAAGAGGAGCCTGCTATTTTCCAAATGTAGCAAGGCCAATAGCACATTGCTGTTGTCAGGGGTGGGTCTCAGTAACTATGCTTTTGCACCAAATTGAACACATACATCATGTATTTTTATGCACTCCTTTTGACTTCTATGGACCATTTGATGCACATCCATAGATTAAAAATGTACCTGAACTGTTTTCTATGATGTGCCACAATGCAATTTGAAACAAACCCATTTAAAATAAGTGGATGTCAAGTAACATGCATGTTGATGCCTTTCTATTAATTATTGTAGTATATATATTTTTCATAATGTTTTTTTTTAAATAAAATAAATGTACACAGAAATATGTAAGAAGTTGTACCCTGTACTTACTTACCCAGTAGGTGGTGTGGTCCCCCTCCTCCAACTGTCATTAGCTAATCAAAAAAACACTTATTGCTGGAGGGTTCCTGTATGACAGCTGAGAATGAAAAAGGAAACCATGCTGCTACATGACAGAAGCATATGTTAAGAGAGAGGGGGAGAGAGAGACACACACACACAGAGTGTGTGTATGTGTGGGTGGCATCCACAGCTATATCTGTAGTGTAGGAACAGGAGGTCATGGTTTAGGCTCTTTTCCCTTCCCTGTCTTCATACCTACTGCAACTATAACCCTTTTTGTTATATCATGTTAGAAATGTCATTGGCTAGTCTGTTTCCATTGCTTGTAAAGTAATGTTTTAAATATCTCACACTTCATAATGAAAATACTGTCTGGAGATGACATCCCTGATGAGTTTAACAGTTTGAACACTTGCAGAACGTCATATTTTTGCACCTCCAAAAAAAAGTGTGACATAATTAAAGTTAACTAGCATATGTTAATGTAATATGAACCTCTGAAAGCATAATATTTCTGAATAAGTATACTGAAGCACGTTTAGTTTCTAAAGTATCAAAGTGACTCATGTTCCTGTGGGATATTAGATACGCAAAGAACCACAAAGTTTAGCGTCTGTACATATTCCAAGTTACGCATGGAGTTATATAATTTTAATTGCTGTGAACTTTGCAGATAGTGATAAAAAAATGGGCCAAATATATACTTGTCTTATACTCCAGCATAAAATGCAAATTAATTAAACTTCACTAGTGCTTGGGAATGAACCTACTGCGCAATTCAGGTCTACACTACAGATGTGGCTGGATTAACCATTAAGTAAATTAAGCACATACTTAAGGCACCAAGGAAAGAGGGCACCACAGAGTTTTTCCCCTAGCTATCATGCCCTCAAAGGATATGTGCACTGTGAAACAAAGTGCACTTATCTTTTTTTGCCCCCGTTCTCAGTAAAAGGCCTCAGTCAGTTACTTGATTTTCATCTATGTCCAGTCTGTTATATGACTAAAATGAAAAAGTTTGTTATTTAAGAAAGTTGTGGGGTCTGTCCCTGGGCTGACCTGGGTGAAAATTGAAGGAGGATTATACATTTCAAACTTTTATTTACTTTCAGCACATTTCGTTTTAATGTCTTATCAGTTAAGCAATGGAAGGGAGGCCCCAGTGGGGGGCACCAGTGTTGGGCTGTGATTGGGCCTTAGTTGCCCTTAATCTGCCCCTGTCTACAGATTTATGATATGCTTGTGGATAGTTGTAAATATAAAATGGGGGGAATGTATCAAAACTGGAGCAGCTGTGCATGACAACCAATTAGCTTCTCTCTTCAGTTTGTTCAGTTATGATTTGAAAATAAAATAGAAGCGCTGATTGGTTGCCATGTACAGCATTTTTACTTTTTATCTGCTCCAGTTTTGATACATTTCCATTAGCATCTTTTCAATAAATAACATGTGTTTTAAATGGAGATAAGTACAAGAGAGGGGAGAGGCTTTGCTGCCACCAAGGCTGCATGCTTGGATTAGGGTCTGGTTGTAACATAAATGGAACTCCACACCATTGTTTTTTAATTACCACATTTAAAATGTAATAAATCAGATTGGGTACTGCTGCATGTAAGCCAAGATGATTGCAAATAAAAAAAAAACAATTCCACTACCAAATTTGAACCACCAGTGTACACTGTCACTGAGACTGTTCATGAAAAGCGTACAACTTTAAGGCATCCCCCAAACATGTTATTTGGATAGTTTATATGTTTTCAATGTTGTTCTTAAAGCCACATTTTTTTTGCATTGGTACATGTCCTCCATGGCAGTGTCTAGCTTCCCGTGCCTTTTTTGACAGTAGTTTGCCTATCAGCCCTAAAATTGGGCTTTGCCAATAAGTTCGGGTTTGTTAAATTTCATATAAAATTTAAACCAACATGGCCCTCCAGGTATAGAGATATCTAGGACAAGGGACATCCAAACCCATGTAATATCTTAAATTAGTTTTATTTTATATTATTTAATATGCAAATAAAAGCCATCACTTCTGTGCATACAATCTAATCCATAAATAGTTTTAAAAAACCCACTAAAACCTTCTATTAATGATTAAAAAGTTCGTACTACTTTTCATTGTACAATGCACAAAACCTGGTGCCCTGTATGTAATCAGAAAGCAGGTCCTTCTCTCACTCCATGGACTAGCATCCTCCATTTATTCATCATTCTCATTTGATATTATTGTAAATTTTCTTTGTTATTAGAATGTACCATGAATCATAGACTGGTTAGCCATGTATATAGGCCACTCATGTACACATGACTTAATTTGTCTCAAGGGATTATACTTTCAACATAATTTCTGTCCTCAGTAGAAATGGGCAACAGGATTCAGTACAATTGAATTTATAGTATTCATTCAACACTTCTCAAGTTAGAGCATAATTAGTATGGACATCTGTATTAGGATCATTCTGGTGAGTACATTATTTTTTAGGTTTTCAGTACCTTCTATATTCAAGCACAGCTGGTTTAGAAATGTTTTTCAAGACCGTTTTTGGTATATTGCAATCCTCCATATAGCAATCAACTGTTCACATCACATAGATCATCCTCTGTTCACAGGGCATACATCCCATCCAGGAAACGCCTCCATAGATCTTACAGAGCATTCTTATACTGTATATGGTGTAATTATCAGTGTATAAGCATAGTTCTTATCTGACATATATTTGCTTGGGTATATATATCTGCTTATATGTTGATGGAAAAAATGGTACATGTCTTCCAGTATATGTCCAGCTGCTAAACATCCACCTCATCAGCCCACCGGTTGGTAGGTGCAGCACTTAATTCCGTACTCACTCAGACATTCAAAGTGTTTTTTAGCCCTGTGTGTCCCAGTTGTATAAAATTGTTCACGTAATTTTATGCCTGTTGCCTCACTATGATCAGGGCTGCCAGGAATTAGTGGTACCACAGTTGAGTCCACGTCATATTTCTAACACGTTTTCTCCTGAGACAGGACTTCTTCACTTACATTTTAGACATGATTTGCCAAGCCCACAGAGAACCAAACAATCAAGGTCAGTTACATACTGAGATGGATCTTTCTGCTGCATAACTTCAACAGCTCCACAGTTTTCATTTACAGCTACATAAATGGGGACATCTACCCTATTATACTGTAGATAAAAACATTCATCTACTCAATTGAATATATTTGATCAAAAATAGAAATAAAATGTTCAGTAAAATGAAATAAACTATTTTCCAGAATTAAGGATGGTGGACCTGAGGTCATACATTGTTGGCAAGGACTAGCCTGAATGATGGCTTGGCAAGTAATATTACTAATGGGATTCAGGTTGATAAAACTGGATGTATTATTATGGCACTCAATATGACATAAGGGCAAGTGATATATAAAGGTTCAGCATTATACATTCTGAATGACATTCAGAAGGATATGACAAGCAGAGTGATATAACAATATTCAGAGTAACACAATGACATTCAGAATAATATAATGACATGCAGAGTGATTCAATGACCTTCTCAATAGTTAACTTACATACATACACAATAAAAGTCAGAATTATTAATATATTTGTTGGGCAAATAAAAACCTGGATTTGTATACCACATTACACACAATTACCTTTCTTCTTGTTCAGATGCTGACGACATGGAAAAATGTATTTTATATCAGCAAATGGTTGTGTACACATTATAAGTGATTTTATTTGATATCAGGACACATTTATTATTGGTGTTGTAATAACTACACGTGCTTTTTAGACATAGAGATGGTTTCTGGTACAAATAAAAGGGGAAATTCTTGTAGGTCATGCAACATAAGACATAAATATGGTGCAGCTCCAAAAAAAATACATATGCAATCCAAATTCATCCTTTTGAGCTCCTAATAGGAGTGAAATTAAAACACATTTATAAGTTAAAAAAAATGATTTCTCTATATTTATTCCCTAAAATAGTTAATGGGTAAATATCCTGAAAAAATAATGTGTCGTATTTACACTTCACAACAAATAGATTCACATTTATAACAAAAATGACTGTACATTTTAATGACAATTCCAATTAAATTCAGTAATCTGGACTACTATTTCCAGTGAAATTAAACATTCCTATACATTATTGGCTATGCTTTGTGTGCCTCATTTCGTACCACAAAAACTCTTTAAGTGCTGCCTCTCCCTTCACCCAGCTGTTTGGTTACAGTTTATATTTGCCTGTAACCCCACAAGATCTTTGCCGTAAATCTACCTTATACCTTGTACTGTGCTAGGGTCAAATTGTCCCCACACACAAAAACGATGCAGCTTAAAATACATTTTATATAATCCAAAATGAAAATAGGTCGCAACATTAAAATGGTAAAAATAAATAATATTAACTGAAATTACAATTACAACTTTAAATAAATAGATCCAAAATGCAATCAGAGCAAGCAAATATTATAACAAATAGTGCAAATAACTCTAATCAGGAAACATAACCTGCAACAAAAAAAAGAGATTATAACATGGTGTAAATCCTATCCAGGCCCTTAACAATGCCATATCATTCTCCTACCATTGGAATAGTAAACCCTGCAACCCAGGTGACCACACCTGACACACCTCCCCTTTAAATAACACATGAAAATGGTGGGTATGTCCATCATACCAAATGGTAGTGAGGGGACCGAGCCCCCCATGACCTACCAAAACCATACTCCTGTAACAGGTGGCTACTGCAACTGCAGGGTGTTCCATTCCTTTTATGGGGTATAGTGCCCTCAGTGTCCCATAGGTGGTGCTAGTGGGCAATCACTATATATTTTCTAATGAATAGGAGGGAGTGTTCAGGAACACTACCATGTAGAGTAGACCTATGTTGTAGGCTCTCCCCTCTGGGGGAAGCTGGTTGGGTCTTGGGCCTGAGTTTGGGATCCAAGTATGAACCTCGAAGATGTTTGCCTATGAATGATCACTGCAATAGCCTTCCTCACCCACTGAAATAGGACTGATATAGGGTCAGCGCTTTTTTTTAATTATTATTATTATTATTATACAGGATTTATATAGCACCTACAGTTGGTGCAGAGTGCTTTAAAACATGAAGAGAGACAGTACAATCACAATACAAATTCAATAGAGGAGGTTTATAAACACTTTATCTGTTTAGAAGGACCATGTTTATTTGCAACTGTTTCATATAATTCCCTGTTGGAACAATTCTCTTAATTGCCAGCTGTGTGGACTGCTAGGACTTATCAAGTAAATAATTTAGCAATAGAATAGAACAAGCCTAAGTGTGTAATGTGTGCTAAAGTCCTATGCATTAGACATGTAAGCTGCGGGAAAATTTGGTTTGGTTCGGATATTTCGTTATTTCGGAATTCGTATCCAAAATTTAATTCGGTTCAGGTTTTAGATTTGGACGAAATCCGAATTTTTGTTAGTTTCGAATAAGTTCACGAATATTTGTTGCAAATACCACAGAAAACCATATACAGATCTTAATAGTAAAGCTGAATATCCTAGACCGGAATGGCATTCGTGATCCGAATTTCGGAATTGCATTCGGGAGCTCCCGAATGCCATTCGGATCTGGGAGCCTCAGCTTTAGTAATATATGTATATGGCTCTTAGACCCGAATGGCGTTCGGGAGCTCCCACATGCAATTCGGAAATTCAATCAAGAAAGCCATTCGGGTTTGGAAGCCATATACATATATTACTAAAGCTGAGGCTCCCAGACCCGAATGGCATTCGGGAGCTCCCGAATGCAGTTCGAAAATTCAGATCCCGAATGCCATTCGGGTCTAGGAGCCTCAGCTTTTGTATTATATGTATATACTGAACACAAATTTTCGTTACGGCAACATGGGAGCCATATACTATATGGCTCCCATGTTGCCGTGACGAAAATTCGTGTTCAGACCCATTCGGATGCATTAAACCGAAAAACATATCTGATTGGCCAGAAAAGTCACATGCTCGATTCAGTTTACTTTTTGAATGAAATTCAGACGGGATCCGAAATTCGGAAACGGAAATTCGGATTCAGACACATTCGCATGCATTGGGATTCAGAAATTTGGATGTGTCTGAATTTCGATTCGGAACGAAACAAATCGCACATGTCTACTATGCATGTGAAGTAGGTGAATTTGATGCAGGGCTGCAGGCAGACAGTCTAGTGCAAGAAGACTTACAATATGCAGGACTGGTAAAACAAGTGTTTCATTCACAGCTGATACCTATGGAATATGTATGTAGAAGCAGGGTTTGGTCAGAAGTGGTGGTGGTTCAAGAGTGGAGAACTGATCTTTTTAGGTGGTTGGTAGCTTTCCTTTGGTGTATCTCCTGTATTTAAATCACCTTTGTACGGGATTCTGGAGTAATAGCAACCCTCAAGGGAAACGGTGTGAGAACCGGTGGGATGTGAGAAATCCTGTGGGTACGATCCCTGAAAAGCTGATTGACCTCTCGGACTAGAGAATTGGCTTAACAACTAGAGTCACCAGGCGGTGCCTTTTATCTTCCTTGCTCCACCCTTTAACCCACCAACACCTTTTACATCGTTTTCCAAATCTTTGTCACAATGAACAATCTGTCATTTTCAGGAGCCCACCAACCTGGAAACACCAAGTCAAGGACTCTCAACAAAGCCCCCAATCACTAACCTATATCCCAGTCTATCTAACTAAATTTTGTCCTCTTCCAAATGTCACACTGATGGCAATTATACAATTATAGAAAAACAAAAAAACCCTTACCCCCGACAGCTCCACCCACCAACTAGAAACCTACCCATTTTGAGCTCCTAACACTCTATCTCCTACTGCCCAACTACCACTCCCCCTTTTTCAAATAAAACAGTACTATCTGCTGCCTTGGCCTCCAGTCAAGCCTCCCCTCCACAATAGTCTCCTGTGAGGTGCATTCTTCTGAAACTTTTAAAACTCTGCCAAGTGCTACCCCCCAAGGAAGAAGAGAAATGCTGTGTGGCTCTGGGTAGGTTGCCAAGTGAATATAAGGAGAGGGGCTAGAACTTCATTTAGCTTTATATAGCTGTCTGTGTTTACATTTCAGATTTCCCTTCATCTCCTTTTCTAATGGCAACATTGTCACCAGGACAGAAATCCAGAAAAAAAATATCTTTTTAAAGTAGGGCTGTGGAAATTAAAGATTCATTTCTCAATTAATCGTTAAACTTTTTGATCGATTAAAATAATTTTGATCGCTAATGAAAACACTCACCTCTCCGCCGGCTTCCAGGAGTCCCGTCGGCGATCCGGTGACGTCACCGGACTCCTCCCCCCTTCCCCAAGTGGCTCCGTCGGCTAACGAAAGGAAGGGGGAGGAGTCCGGTGACGTCGATGTCCGTGACGGCTAACAAAGGGAAGGAGGGAGGAGTCCGGTGACGTCGATGTCCGTGACTTCACTGGACTCCTCCCCCCTTCGTTAGCTGACGGAGCCACTTGGGCCAGTGAGTTTGCCCAAGAAACTTTCTGCATGAGCGCCAGCCAAGGCATTGGCCTATACACATACAGCACAGCAATGAAGTAATAAAATGAACTAGGATCACACTAATCCAGCACGTTATTATTCTGAGTTGCCCCACTCAAGCGGCGGCCATATTGAGTGGGTCATGTGAGATTAATAACGTGCTGGATTAGTGTGATCCTAGTTCATTTTATTACTTCATTGCTGTGCGGTATGTGTATAGGCCAATGTAGTTGGATCTGTATGTGCGTTATATTTAATCGAAATTAATCGATAAAAAATTTTTTTAAATCATTACCAGCCCTATTTTAAAGTGATATTAAAGTCAAAAGGTTTTGAAGCTAAATTAAATGCTGATTAAATCACTTACAATGGATGCTGCTCCTTGATGTTTAAATGTTTTCGTTTCCTGCAGAATCAACTGGTCCCCTGAGCACTGGTCCTGATATCCTGTTTTAGGGTGGCACCTTTCCCTTGCAGGGTCTTATGGAGCCACCCTTCTGTGTGCTTGTAAGCTGTGTGTGTCTCCACGTTCCTCTATCCTCTCTTCTCCAAGCTATTAGATGGATGACTGTTGAAGATTGCACTGTCCTTTGTGTTCTTGTACTGAACAGTAAGTTCCTGGAAGCTGAGGTGACAGACTTGGAAGCAGCTGTTTGGAAACATGATGACTGTAAGTGTTCAGGCAAATATTTAACAACTTCTTGGATGTAACTGGGCGTGTATACACGTCCTGTTACATCCGCCTGCTCGGGCACGCCGCACGCGAGCGGGAAATGCCCGTTATTTGAAAACAGGCAGCGATGCCCGTTAATATACAAGCGATCCGCCGGCTATAGAGCCGGCGGATCGCTTGTATGAGGTCCCGTGACGTGCGCCCCCCCCCTCCGCGGCTCCCCCCTCCCGCTGTCAAGCTGGTCCCGGGCTCCGGTGTGAGCCCGGACCAGCATACTGCCTCTGTCACAGGGGATCAGCGGGAGGTCGCTTCACACACTCCCTCCAGTACCCTCTCCGCTGTCAGAATGCGGAAGTGGTGTATATTACATCACTTCCGCATTCTCGTGTCACCAGGGCCGGCCTTAGGCCTTTAGGCGCCCTGTGCGAGAAAGCTGAAAACAATTTGCTAGGCAATGTATATTTGTTGATCTAGATTAATTATTGAAATCAAGTTTGAAAGTTTAATACTACTATAACAGAGGCTCTACCCACTCCCCACTATTACCATCACTATAAAAAAAGTTTTGCCTGTAGTTAAAATCAAATGCATATTACAAACATTACACTAAAACATTCATTTTCAAGTCTTAAAAGGAGAACTATGGGGTTAAGGCTTTTCCCCATAGTTCTCCCTAGGGTAACGGGAGGACACAAACTAGCGTCCTCCCGTCACCCTAGTCAGCGCTGGCGGATCGGAGCGGGGAGGGGGGAATCCAGCCCCTCCCCTGTCACGGCAGAGAGCTGTGACAGGATCGAGAGGTGAGGGAACGCCGGTATGTGTTCGCTCACCTCCCGATCTACTGAGCCGACCTGCGACAGTCTCATTGTCACAGGTCGGCTAGAACTATGAGGTGAGTGAAAAGCACTCACCTCATAGTTCTCCTTTAATTGCACTGAAACGTTTTAACTATTGTCTTGAACACAGCTTTTTGCAGCAGACAATTACCTTTTCTGTAAAGTTCTTCTGCGATTCTGAACTGTCCAGGCTGCCAAAGGCAATTTCATCACATTTTAATGTCGCTGGCATCAGGCTTAACAAAGGGCACCAAGCAAATGCTGAACATTTCATATGGCAACTGTCTGCTCCTGAGAGTTACACACAGAGCATCTTGGAGCACAGCCAGGCTTCACCTGCATAATATTATATTGAGCACTTGTGTGAAATGCTTTCTACTGAGACTTTAGCTTTTTGGACAATTCTTGCTAGATAAGAAATAAAGGTAATGAAAGTTGAAGCAGACACAAACTGCATACTTATTACACCCTGCACTGTATACAACTAGCGTACAACATGATTTGTCACATGGGGCTTCATTAGGCTCTAATAAGACAGCAATGCAGGGGGTGATGAATAGCAAACCAGGAAGTTCAGTAAATGAAAATGCAAAATTAATAACCATTACCCGAGTTCACTTTTTCTTTCTGAGTGCACAAAGTTTGCCTTCCTTGGCAATATCCTTCTGACAATCAGCTAGCCATTACACACAGTGCACATGGCTTCAGCACCGGCCTCTTACCCAATTCTGAGGCCAGAATAGCCATGATGAGTAAAAACTATTGATTTAATTTTGCTTGGCAAGTCACTGAGTGGGAATAAGTATACACATATCAGGTGATTGCGCATTGAGTTGTGCCTTTGAAAGCAAGCCATCTGTGACAGCTCCATTGTCAGGAATCAAGTATTATGCTAATGTAGCACCCCCTGACCTCTAGGAGCATATGGGGGGACTTCAGAGGCAGGGTGGGCTAACATTTCACCTCAGGAATAAGTCCTTAGCTGGTTTATGGGATGTGAAAGTAAAGATGGGCACCAGTAACTTTAACCAGTTACCGTCCGCCCGTTGAAAAAAAACGGACGGACGGCAGTACTGCATTAGCGGGTTGCCGTCTCCAGACGGCATTTTTTTTCTGCTCACACGGGCAGAAAAAACCTGTGCAATGCATAGAGCCATTGGGCTGTTTAACATATACCCGATCGGCGGCTCAACTAACTTGCTAACTTTTTATGAGGGGGTAAGTAGAGATATGGACGGAGGTAAGCCGGTGGATGTGGTATATCTGGATTAAATACCGCCAAAAGAAAGCTCTATGGGTACCTAAAAAATTGTATAAAATGAATTTCAGTACAGCATTGCATGACGGAATAAATGTCAGTCAAAGTACTGCAGTGCTGAATACTGAAAAATGGCCTGGATGGGAAGGGGGTTTAACACCGCGGACTTCAAGTGGTTAAGGATTTTCTAATATTTGAATCCATAAGTGACAAATATGGGAGAGAGGGTAAAGGGCTTACAGAAATCTATTACAGTACAGAACTCCAGACTAATCGACCACTTCCCAGCGTCACAGTGCAGAGGGCCTTTAAAATGATTGCAGCAACACTGTTTATAGAAGAAATTTGGCTGGTTAGCAGATGTAGCCTAAATTTCCCTAGGTGAGACACCAGACTTCTCCTTGAGGTCTAAATCCATCCTGGCTTCTCTGGCACCTCTAGAAGACAAAGTTCCTCCCTGGTTTTCCATCTCAGGAGCAGATTCAGACCCCAACTGGGTCCATACCTTACCACCTGCGGGCCCGGTTAGACAGAACACATTTAATGCACCCTTCCCCAAGCAAGAGGCACAGGGGCACAGGGGGGAAAAAGACTCTCAAGGTTAGCCCCATGTATTTATTTCCTCCCCAGCATGCACCATGGGCCATGAACCTCCTAATGATTGGCTAGGGAGACATACCTGTTCATAACGTAACCCATTATTAGATGCTCTGTTCTGTGGCAAGGTCACATCCAGCAGCAGGCAGATCCAAACAATAACAGAGAGCTTAGGAGAAACCAAATGAGCACAGACTATCAAATCAGCTATACTGGATGCAGTCCAGCAGAACTAAATTTAAGGAGTCACCACACTTAGGGCAAGGTGGCGACACTAAAAGTGTTGGATTTTTCCTTGCATTTTGTCTTTGGTGCCAGTGGTCACCAGGAGAGAGAGAAAGGGAGTAAATCAACCTAGACAGGGTTAACAGGGTTTCTAACTTTACTCCACTCTGTCCAAAAATGTAAGAAAATGGCCATTAATGCACTTTAAATTCTGTAAACAACAGACTTTTTTTTTACCAAAGCAAATAATAATAGCTTGGCAAACTTGTAAAGAGAACATGAGAGATCCACCTGCTGGCTGGAAATCATAAGTATTATATACACATATGCAATATTTCATACTTGCATTAATACCCGTATGCACTAGTATTTAGACCAGCGCTCCAGCTGTAAACCATTACCATTCCTATCCTGTTATTCACAATTATTGGTCCTTTTGTGTGAAAAACATGGCAGTGTGGATATGGATTGATAAATGTGAACAAAGGCATCCTGGACATTTACTGAAAATATATATATATAACCAAGACCATTATCACAGGGATTGTGGTGTCTTCCATGCACACCTTGGGAGCACTGACATGCATTGAACAGCAGCCTCATCTTCTTGATACACTAATTGGACTTTGATGAGCAGGCATGAGTGTAGCCCTGTTTGGAACTGAATTGGGCACACACCTTACAACCATCGCAAGACTTTTGTCTTGCGATGGTTGTAAGGTAATTAAAAAAACGTACGATCTGCCCATCTTGGACAGGCAGATCGTACTTGCGATTATCGCAAGCCCGCCCTGCTGAGGGGAGGTCTTCTGATGACCGCAATGCTGAACAGGCAGTGTGCGCTTGTACGATGTTCGGCTGGTTTTCGAACATGTTCCTAAGATAAAAGTCGTGCGGCCTTACAGTAGCAGAGGCGCACTGATCCCACACACCTTAGGATAATCGTACGATCACGGGCTTTACCGCGATTATCGTACGATTATCGTAAGGTGTGTGGGCACCTTTATTTTGAAAGAAATGGATGCGCAGTAACTCAGCAGCATTGCTTCCCTAATTGGACATCTTTTCATCCATAATATAACTCTGGTTTCATGATGAAAGAAAAAAAACTGTGTGGGCATATACTACTAAATTATAAACTTTATGGAATAATATGCTAATTATATGACTAAGGTTGAGTTGATCTTAAGTATGTACTATAACTAGTTGAAACCTGTCTGATTAGTAGATATAGGGAACTGATGATTACACTGTTAAAGTACATGGCAGGGTCTGACTTTTTATGTTATTTAGGCATATTGCAAGATTATAATCTGTGCGCTCTATAATCTGAGGATGCCAGAGTTTACACTGCTCCCTACTTTGCCATACTGGGGAGCTGGTGAGACCTAAACCATTCTCAGCAATTATAAGAAAATAAATGAATAAAAAAAAATTATATATATATATATATATAACACATAATCTACAAAAAGCTACATTGCAATACTTTTCAAATGTCTAATAACACAGTCTTGGAGCTGATTACAATATTTATTGTACAAGTCACGTTCACTAGTTGTAGTTTCAGTGCAACTTACAGAATGATTCACAGTTGGGTCATCAACAGTTATGTTATCCTTATAATCATGTATTTAAAAAAAATCGTATTAAAAATAAAAACTGTATTTAAATAAAAAAATTATTCCTAGTTTTCTGACTGTAACAGCATTTTTTGAAACTACAAAACTTGTCAGGACAAACTTGCAGCACTGGTTTGTCACTTGCATTAGATTTTAATTAAGATCCCCCTATTCGATTTCTATGCTCTTACAAAATGACCCCGTGGCAGAGCGTGGGTGCTGAGATCTTTTTATATGTCACCACCAGCCTTCGTGTTTGTTACATCTCTGCCTACACAGAAAGGCCAGTGTTGGGCACAATTTGCCTGTTGTGTGGGGGTGGGCGCTGTTCTGTAGGTGTCATTCTGTCGACAAATTAAGGTTAATTTTGCTCATCATTAGAGCTGCAGATTTTGTCTGTGTGATCTTGTTAGTGTTCTGACATTCAGTATGTTCCTTTAGTTAGCCGTTTCCTAGTCTCTCATTACAAACCCGTCTCCCAGTCTCCTAGCAGGACTTTGATTGATCATATTTTTCTTATGTTCCCACATGTTTTTCTTATATGCAACCAAGATCTTTTTAGTCCTAGCAAAAAGTCGCTTTTTTTCCCCCTCACACATGATTCACAGTGAACACAGGTTTAATTACGGACATTCACTTTGCTTAGTAAACAGACTCTATATCTATAGTATATGAGCCCCACCCTGACAGCCTACTAAACATGTATGTGTGTATAATAATATAATTTTTTATATATATATATTGTAGCCGCCATCATCTTCTTTGATGTGGCTACTAGACATTTAGTGATAGCCAGGGCTGTAGTCAGCCTGGCTGGAATTATAGTGGCATTTATCTGGTTAATTCCAGGTGTCTGGCATTGCCTGTACCCCCTGGGCAGAGTGGGAGTCTGTCATATTGTGGAACAGCCAACGAGAGGCACTGTAGTGTATGTTTAGTACAGCAGACATTTACTGGGTTTCTCTCAACCAGTGGTGCATGCTGGGATAGGGTACATATACTGGAGGGATTTGCCATGTGGTAGCCATGGATGAGGGCTGGATGCTGTCCAGCCTCCCCCCCAGGCTAGGCCGGAGGCCTGGGGTGGGCATAGGCTGGTGTGAGGGAAATGTTAAGATAAGGGGACCCGACCTGATTGACAATTAAAAAGAAAAACTATCTTGGCATATAATGTACCACCCGGGTCTGGAGAATGTTAACTGCGTGTGATACTGCAAGTGTCATGCTCTAGCTCTATGGATCGAGAACTGAGCAATCGCAAACCGCTGCTGGCTCATGGCTTCTCCCTGCAGAGAGCTCTGACTGTCAGTCACCGCTCCCCACAGGGGATTACCCCCGTCCCCTCTCTGTTCCTCCAGTGCTCATTGGAGGAACAGACAGGGGAGGAGGCAGACCCAGCTGTCAATCAGGCATCCGGGTGGATCCTGAAAATATAGTCGGGATCTTTCACGGCTGCAGCACGGCTCTGCACTGCCAGCAAATAGTGGGTAGTAGCCCGCTATAAGCTGACTTTGTTTCACAGGAGTACATTAGTAAATCAACTATTGTGACCCAAAAGAGAACTAAAGCCCAAAATGCCCTCATATGAACTGAGTATATTGTAATCAACAGCTTATGATAACTATCTCCAGGGGACAGATCAGGGGCGTAACTAGAAATCACAGGGCCCCATAGCAAAATTTTGTATGGGGCCCCCGTGATTTCTAGTTATACCCCTCACTGAGGTTATCACCCTCAGGTGGGCTGGTCGCACTCCTTACCTCCTCCGTCGCCGGGCCCGCCTCCTTCTTCGTCACCGAGGCAGCCTCCTCCCCTGCTGCCGAGCACAGGCCCGCCTCCTCCTCTACTGCCGGTGACGTCAGAGGCTCGCGACGTTGTTAGAACACCGGGTCCAGCCTGCTCCCCTGCTGCTGCTGGCTCTCATTGATTGTGGAGACGAACGCGCCGCTGCACAGATGATCTGAACAGCGGCGTGTTCGTCTTCAGACGCCAGTGAAAGCCAGCAGCAGAAGATCCCATAGCGACCCAGGCGGCCCACACGGCATCTGGCCGGGCCCCACTGTGCCCCGGGCCCCATAGCGACCGCCTGGGTCGCTATGGTGATTGTTACGCCACTGGGACAGATAACTCCCCTTGCAGTGGGACTTCCCCTGCACTGCAAGGGTTATTTGCTTGGTTAGGTCTAGGGTACCTGGGTAAAGTTCCCCTTACACAAACACCTGTCCTCTCTGGTCAGCAAGGGATCCGTGCACAGATCCCCTGCTGACCAAAGCAGTATGGAACAGATACAGATATTTATATAAATGAAGCTGCGCCAATAAGCAAGCTAACAGCTACAAGGCACTGGAATGTACACCCACTGTGAGTGTGTATACGTGAAAAAATGAATAACTGAATGTGCCGAGCTACAACAATGAGCAATACAAAAAAAAAAAACAATACAAGAATCTGTGACTCAAACAAATGTCACTGAATAAATAATAAAAAGATCAGATGTGAAGTCTGTAAATGTTCATAACTCTGAAGATATGTCCATATATAAACAGCAATAGGGATGTATATTTCTTGTTCCTTCACCAAAAGCACCACGTGCCGCACACCAGATATAGGGGTGCTCTCTTTATTGATAGACCCCCCAACAAAAGGTCAATTCAGGCAATTGCTAAACTAGGGGAGGGAACCCTTGACTCCAATCACTCACAGATGTCCTCCAATAATGTAATTAAACCAGCAGACAGATCTGTATAAAGGTGCCCATACACCTTATGATTATTGGCTGATTTTCGTATGCGATCGCGTTTTCGTCCGATATTCGCAAGGTTGATGGGCAGTGTACAACCGCAAATACTGTACAATCGATTGACTTTTGACTATCTAGCAGGTTAGAAAACTTTGGTCGTTTGTACGATTTTCGCAAGGTTGGCGGCGTTTCCGTACGTCAAAATTCATACGATTAACACTGCTCATGCGCAAACGAAAATACGCGCGGTCGATTACAGCAATTCGTCCAGGTGTTTTTTTTTTTAACCACAGCTGATTGAACTTTGCGATAATCAGGGAAGGTTGGGGCCACCATACGAAAATCTTATGACAGTTCGATCATCAGACGAAAAGTTTTGTCCGATGATCGCAAGGTGTTTGGGCAGCTTTACACTTCTTTAACGGGGAGACAATAACCTCCGATCTTTATCGAACATTAGGCCTCCCCAGTATAGAATGTCAATACCAGGATCGTGGTATCCAAAAATAGAAAGCAAACACCATAGCGCATACCATCCAAACACAGTATGGAACGGATGACATTTTTCTGCCCGATCAGAGTGCGAATGTGAAAGGGGTGTAAAGCAGTTTTACTTACCTGCTTAAAGTGCCCATACACACATTAGGTGGCAGTCATTAGATCTTTTTTAATACAGATTAGGTGATGGTCCAATATCTATGGGGAAGATTTGAACAGTCCCCCACGACTATTCTCAGGGAAGAAAGCATTTAGACAGAAAAGCTCAGCCAATCCCTAAAGTTTTGTTCCAGCATAGACAAAACAGAAATTCCTATGCAGTATGACCATTTCTGTTTATGGACAAATCTGGAACAGCAGGCATTGGTCAGTAGTGATATTGTCTTTTACCAGCCTTCAATAAAAGGAAAGCATTTCATACTTAGTGCTGATTTAAGTCAAGCCAGTAAGAAATTAGGATTTATTTTCAAATTGAACATTTATCAAGTTTTGGCTGTCGTGTTACCATACATCTAACATGTTTATTTCTGCTGTGACACCTGTTTCTGGTACTTGTGTTCAAGACCCCATGTGACCCCTTAGAATATCACCCCACCAGAGAGCTCTGATTTCTAAACCACAGTCTCAGCTTGTCGTCTTTTTTTGCCAGATATCTGTCATATGGATTTGTTTTATGATGTTTTGAATTTTTTCGGCGTTCGAGTTCACATTTATGGCGTGCATCAGTCATGTTTGTTGACTTTTATTCTGCAAACCTACAAATGTCTTGGATGTAGTATTAGATGAAAATAAATGATGCTTGACTTTCCAGGCAGATGAAATCAATGTTGTTGTACTGAAAATTCAGATTTTGTAATTGAAGCAAATCTGGTTTTGTTTTTTTTGTTACTTCTGTGTTACATATTTTAATGCAAGTAAGGAAACAACACAGAATGCATCTGTAAAACGAAAATATGTATTGGATCAAAAGTGTTCATGCATAGGTATGAAGATAGCCTACGCCAGATAAACTTATTCAAAAAAAAGAAATGAGTTAAAGGAGAACTATGGGGTCAGTGTTCTCCTTAGGGTACTAGTCTCCTCCCGTTACCCTAAGCTCGTATACCGCGAGCTACAGCTCGCGGTATACTGAGACGGTGCAGCCGGAGCGGATCCCGACGTAGATGACGGGATCCGCCCAGCTGTGTGAGTGACAGCTGGCTCTGCCTATCTAGAGGCAGAGCCAGCTGTACCCGCCCCCTCCCCCGTCCGTGCCGCCAGTCAGCGCTGGCAGATCGGAGCGGGGAGAGGGGAATCCAGCCCCTCCCCCTGTCACGGCAGAGAGCCCTGACAGGATCGAGAGGCGAGCGAACCCGGTATGTGTTCGCTCACCTCCCGATCTACTGAGCCGACCTGTGACAGTCTCATTGTCACAGGTCGGCTAGAACTATGAGGTGAGTGAAAAGCACTCACCTGATAGTGCTCCTTTAAAAAGAAGGGTGGTAAACAATATAAGGCCTAGTTCACACTGAGCATTTTGTAATGCTTTTTCTGCCCGAAAAAAAACGCTCAACAAATATGGCCAAAAAAAAATCCCATTCATTTCTATGGCCCAGTTCACATCTGAGCAGTTTGTCGCAATAAGCAAAATGCCTGTCGCTGGAAAAAGTACAGGAGCTTTTTTTTTTGGCCCCATAGCACCACTGGCACCTACTGTGACTTACTAACCAGATCATGAAACTTGTTCTGGAAGAATGAGGAGAGAGCTTTCTTTGTGAAGGTAATACAGAACTGTGAATTATCACAACCTGCAATACCACTGGCCACCACTGGAGGAAGAATCACTGAAAACTAGCTGGCTGAATACACACAGGCATTTACAGGTAGATGTGCCGGGCCATTGAAGTGAATGGCACCATAGCCACGCCCGCATGGGATCGCAATTGTGCCTGCAGTCCGGTCCAGTGCGATGCGATCAAAATGCTGCCTCAAATGTCCTGGCCCAAATTGCCTATTTTTGAGAACATTTATCTACTATTGACCACTCAATTAAGAACCTATTTGTGATATTATCTCACTTCCATATTTTAAAGTCACATACATGTTTTATAAATTTGCCTGCAAACAAAATTAATGTATATGGTTAGGCCGCTTTCACGTGGCCCGATCAGGAGGTGATCCATGCATGTATCCCCTGCTGATTGGTGTTAAAAATACAACAACATATTACTGACATTCTACTGTTATGTCTTTTGAGCTGTAGATGCCACTGTAGTGCAATGCTAGTCTATGCTAGTTTTCTATATGCATGCTTATATCTATGATACACAGGAAGTTCTTTCTGTATGCTGTATAATGCTGTATTCTGATGTATTATTCCTTTAAGCAAGTAAAACTTAATTCAGCATTCCTCAAGATATCAGTGCTTCATCTAAACACATAACCAACAGGTTATGGGCACAGGCACCAAACACTACAAGTCAACAAGAGCTGCATCCAAACATTTTAAGAGAGAAAGAATCGGTTCATGCGAACCATAGCGGACTTTAATGATACAACGACATTGATTAATTAAAATTCCAATATTGTATTAAATCCACAGCATTACATTAACCGCTTGAAGACCAGGTGTTTAGACCCCCTTCCTGGCCAGGCCATTTTTCAGTATTCAGCGCTACAGTACTTTGACTGACTTTTATTCCGTCATACAACGCTGTACTGAAATGAATTTCAGTACAGTGAATAGAAACAAAAAATAGAAACAAAAAATGTCAAGCTTTAAAATTGCGCGCGGGGGGGGACTTGAATTTTTTTTCCTATTTTTTTCACTAAACTTTATTGCTATCACATACGGGGGGCTAATAAAACCCCCCTATGTGATAGCAAAATATGTGACAGTTATTCTTTATGGAGACATCAGGGGTCTCCAAGACCCCTGTCACCTAGGACCCCCCAAAAGAAGCTGATGAAGCACAGATCTGCTCCATCAGCTTCTTTCCAGCTTCTGAAGCTGGAGAGTGACACAAGAATGCGGAAGTGATGTAATTTACAACACTTCATTATTCTTGCAGCGGAGAGGGGACCAGAGGGAGCTCGTTTACCGATCTCCCTCTGATCCCCTGTGACACAGCCACCATGCTGATCCCGGGCTCGCACCGGGCACAGCAGAGCCCGGGACCAGCGGGACCACGGCGGAGGGGGGGACCGCGGAGGGGTGGGGGGTTTACCTATCGTTACCCCATACAAGCGATTCGCCGGCTCTATAGCCGGCGGATCGCTTGTATGTTAACAGGCATCGCTGCCTGTTTTTAAATATCGGGCAATTCCCGATAGGGGGCGTGTCTGAGCGGACGTCTAAAGATGCCCACTCAGATCTAGAGAGCTCCCGGCCGGCTGTTTTTTTACAACGGCTGACCCGGAGGTAGTTAAACATTAATTTCCAAAAATTATAACATACAAAATAGTGTCAGCCTATTGTCAGTCTATTTTATATCCATACATACAGTTATATGCATTTAATTTTTACAATCAAAAAGCACAAACTGGTGTAGTGGCGAGAGCAGCAAACACCTGAACGCATTTCACAATATTGAGTCACTAGCTTCCTCAGGAGGTTCTTGAACAGGTTAAAATGCAAAGCAGAGTTTGTCCCAGTATGCATATGGTAATATCTCCTGTACTAAGTCACTCGCGGTAATTATCTCTCCTCCGATGGACATGGGAAAGGAAAGAAGACAGGCCAGACCAACCTCTTACAATGAATTTGCATATAGACATGTATTCCTGTTCATCATATTCATCACAATCAGCTTCACTTTTACATCTCCCCAGTGGTTCCACACTTCAACCTCCTCAGGGAAGGAGAGGAGAAGGGAACAAAAGAATTCCGATGTCTCTTGTTCAGATAGCCAAGATAGAAGCCTTAAGGTCCCCACACACCTTGCGATAATCGTACGATAATCGTACGCGATCGACTTTCCGTCCGATAATCGCAAGGTGTGTGGGCAGTGTGCGACCGCCAGTACTGTACAATCGTACGACTTTCGTCTTTAAAGCATGTTCAAAAATTTTATGTTAGTCGTACGATGATCGTATGGTGTATGATGCTGTCGTACGATTTGCAGCAGGCATGCGCTGATAATCCCTAAACGGAAGTGGATGCTGGAAGACTGGACCACAGCCAAGCATCCTTCTCTTCTCAAGCACATTGCCCTGGACCACTGGATGAAATATGTCAAACATGTCCGCAAGAGGCTCTGTAAATGTTTGACATGTGTATGCGAAATGTTCACAGCAAACAATATTGTCCTCCTCGTAACCAAGAAATCCTTGACGATTTAAACTGCTTTTTGTTCCACCCACATATTATGTTCTAAACATATCGAAATATCAAATGATAAGAAGGGTGGAATTTAGCAAGATAGTTGTTACAAATGATATGAAGTTAGTAATGAGTTAGGTTATTCCCATCTTGTTAATGAATGCAGTGTAGGCGTTCATAATAAAAGTGAGGTTAGTTTACACTTATTTTTTGTGTTTTTATCATAGTTATTGCGCTATTTAGAACTTTGCTGTAAATATATCAGCACCCTATGAATGATGCTAGTGTAATGTTGTTCATTAATGAGGTTTAATAGCCTCTTGGAAATAATACTTGTAACTGGTAGCAAAAAGCTGAACTGTCGTTTATTGAAGAAGTGGTCACTGGGGAAATCATATGTTGTGATTGTCTAGTCATGTGATGATCCTGTTACACACAGGTCAGAATAAGTACACATGAAAACACAAGGCACACAACGCTGCTACGAAACTATGTCTGTGACGCTTTCTGTCCAATAAAAGGGACATATTTATCTTTACTGCAGAGTGCTGGTAATTCCGTGGTAATTCATCACTGCGAGCACCACTTTTTTCTTATCTGGCCGGGACTGCTGTGGGGAGTGCGGAGGGTCTCTCCATCGACTTAAATTGACATATTAACAATCTAAACGTCACCCAACAATATTAACATGTCATTGATAATAGTACATACAGCACGATGGGTTGCAAGTTGCAACTGATGGAGGCACACTGTCATCCTCATCCACCACAATCACCTCCACATCTTCCTCTGTAAACAAAGTTGAAAAGGCATGAGGGGGGGATTAAAATAATGCTTCCCTCATGCATTTGTGCGTTCACTGGCCACCTTTAGCATACAGCAGCACGCTCAGAACACATGAGCAGGTGATTACTCCTTTGATATGTCATGCATGAAGCACATCTCCACATTACATCATGTCTGATAATAAGTATTGTAGGAGGTGGCCCTGCCCTGCGGCGAAGGAAATTGTGCAGAGTGCAACAACAGTACACTATAATATCCAGTTTTCTTAAGGACACATTGATGGGTGTGTGGAATATGCAAAATCTATTCGCCATTATCCCGAATGCGTTTTCCACCACCTGTCGGGCACGTGACAGTCTATAGTTGAAGACACGCTGCTCTGGTGTTAGGCCACGCATTGGGAAGGGCTTCAGCAGATGATCGCCAAGGGCAAAAGCGTCGTCTGCCAGGAACACGAAGTTTAGCCCTTCTGTGGTGTCCTCATTGGAGGGGAGATTCAACGTACCATTCCTCAACCTTGAACTGTTGGGCAATGTTGGTCCAATCAGAGGGCTCTGTGGGGAACTGTAAAAAAACAATACCATTTTTGTAATAAGTTTGTGTAACAATAACGTTTTCACTACAATACATGTTAATTATTTTGTATACAGGACAGTATTGGTTTGGAGGAAACTTCAGAGGCTGACCCAGGACCTGCTGCTCCTGCACGAAGGGCACGGAAGAGGGCAGCTATAGACATAGCAATTGATAGATTCCTAAATAAGGCTTCGGCCACACTAGACAAACAGCCTAATGAGAGTGCTCTGTTCTTTCAGGTTGCAGCATTGAAAATGCAGAGCATGGAGCAGCAGCAACGTCAGCACGCTCAGACGCTTGTGCTCCAAATCATGCATGATGGGCAGCATGGACTCCTCGGTCCAAACAACTACCTTTACCTTTCACAAACACATACAGGTGGTGTGACACGTCCTGCTTGGCATCCATCGGATGTCGGCACTGAGACACAGGCACCAACACCACATATGCTTCATCAGGCAATAATACAACAATGCTTGCAACAACCCCCCATGCATCAGCAATACAACCCTGTACATCGTTTGGGCACACACTATGTGCACCGTCCAAACCAATTAGCCCAGCAAGAGTTGGTTCAGCCACAGGACACAAACTATTGGGGCAGTGTTCCCTCAAGGGAGTCCGACTCTCTCAGGTTTCTTTAGGGCCAAATACATACACCAATCTTTGAGTTTAACTTCATGACATTAGTATGTTTACAGCAAGACATTTAATATATATTTTGACAGAAGACATGTCTTATTTCTTTTTCTGGAGGTAAATTATACATATGTTTGACATTTCAATAAGACAAATAAACTTACCTTCATATACTCGTCTTGTAGAACTTTGATTATTGCCTCACAGGTTTCTGGTATGATCAAACCCAGGGCCTGTGGGGAAATTCCCGTGGTGAACTTGAGGTCCTCAAAACTGCATCCTGTAGCAAGGTAGCGAAGGGTAGCGGTGAGCCTCTGATGGGGAGGGGGGGGGATTGCTTTGCGCAGCACTGTATCTGCCTTCACAAGGTGAGGGGACACCAGAGCCAACAGGGTGCTGTAGGCATCATCAGACATCCTGAGGTAGTTTCTGAAGTCCTCAAGATTGTTATCATTCAATTCTTGGAGAAGAGCAACATGGGAGTAGCGGTCACGCATACGCAGCCAATTCTTCACCCAAATGCGCCTTAGAATTGACCTGCGTTGACGATAAGTACGTATGGCAGCAACACCAACCATGATGATAGGCATTTCTGACATCTCGTGATCCATCATTTGCTTGCAACAAACAATTGTAAGGGATGGTTGCTCTGAAATCCTTAGCTTTTATCTCAATTGATGTCCAATGAACGCATCCTTGGCTGGGGAACATGAGATCATTTCCGTCGTGAGACCATGATCGTACGACTAAACCGATTGGGTCGTACGAAAAATAACGTACCATTGTAGCGAGGTCGCCCGATGGTCGTACAAATTTTTAAGAATTGTATGACAAGAAACCTACGATAATCGTAAGGTGTGTGGCATTAGACATAGCCTAGCGTTAAAATACAAAACCAGTATGGACATAACCACACACCAAGAGCTGCATCCAAGCTACTGAAAAGATGGCAAGCTGTTCAGATATGAAGTTGCAATCGCAAAGCTCAACAATAGCAACTACCAGCTATGAAAATTCAAGCTTCAAATGCTGCTAAGCAAAGATGACTTGTGGCAACTATTGAGTACAGACAGACCCACTAATATACCCGTAGTGGAATGGGACAAGAAGAACAGGCAAGCAAAAGCAATTATAAGTATGCTAGTGGAAGACAACCAGCTTGTCCACATAAGAAAAGAAAATACAGCTAAAGGTATGTGGATTGCATTACAAAAGCTGGATGAGCATGCAAACCTAATACCTAAATACCGTGGAGTATTTAGTTGCATGGAAATGTCACGGTTGGACATATTGCACAGCTGGCAACCTATCACGGTAACACGCTTGAATTCACTGAGCTCCTGAGAGCGACCCATTCTTTCACAATTGTTTGTAGAAGCGTGTGCATGCCCAGGTACTTGATTGTATACACCTGTGGCCATGGAGGTGATTGGAACACCTGAATCCAGTGCTTTGGAGGGGTGTCCCAATACTTTTGGCAATATACTCTATATGTTTTATGACATAAAGCAGGGAAAACAGTTTTTTTTTTTCAACATTTTTGGTACTTTTTTTCATTGTATAGTAAAAAAATAAAAACCCCAGTGGTGACTAAATACCACCAAAAGAAAACTCTATGTATCCCCAAAAAATGGTATAAAATTAATTTCAGTACAGCGCTGCATGACGGATTAATTGTCAGTCAAAATACTGCAGCGCTGAATACTGAAAAATGGCCTGGACAGGAAGGGGGTTTAACAACCCGGTCATCAAATGGTGAAATTGCTTTAATCCTCCAAATAGAAATGCACAGCACAATACAAAATATGTTTTGTACACTCTGACATCTACCAAAGTATCAGTGATTTGCTGTGAAGTAACCTTAACTGCTAATTTAACCAAAAGTTTCAACATTAATAACAGAAATGCAACTGTAATGAAATTGTAATTTAATGGCTCTTTGCATTGGTGAAACATGACAGTTCTGTGCTGATTAAGGTTTTAACTGCACTTTTGAGGGAGAAATGGTAAACAGCTGTGCCCTGTGCAGATAATCAGAGTTCATCATTTATGGCAACAGTCTTTCCAGGATTTTAATTCGCATATTTTGCTTCCAAATGTATGACAATCCTTCCTCAATGCTTGTAAAATGTAGTACAATCCTTCCTCAATGCTTGTTTTTTCTCCCTTAGGCTCTCTCTATTTCTGTCTCTAATATCCAGCCTTCTCCTTGCTTCCACCTTCACTTTACTCACTTATGGTCATGGTGCATTTGCATTTTTGAACCCCTTTACCCAATGACTGTCTTTTGCACTGCTACCCTCATGAAATGGCATCTGTCTGTTCCTTAAGTACCATTCCTTGTGCTACCTAGCCCAGTGGTGGAGATATTGCTAGCCTTTACTCAGGAGTGGCTTATTCTCTCACCCCTGGCAACAGCAAAATCAGCATTCAGGATCTGGTGTGCATGGTTTCTTTCTTAAAATTATGTACCAGTGCCACTTCCACATGTACTAACAGAAATGGGCTGGGGGCACATACAGAGGTTCCTCGAAAGTAACAAAGGTCTAAGAATCAGAGAACATAGACAAATTGACCAAAATAAAAGAAACAATTATTACTTCTGTAGCGCTCACCCCCGAAGGAGCCGCTGGATGATCGGGTCTTCTGTTTCACCTCTGTGACACACCACAAGCAATGAACCCACAGCACACCAGCACACCTTGTGAAGTTTTATAACAGATTTAATGACTATGGAATAGAACAAACACTTAACGGCTCCCCAATCACATGTAATACAACCAATAACAGGATAAGGCAATCTGACACGCAGCAGCAATCTATTGCATGCAGGAAAGCCTGCAATGTCAAAATGTCTCAGATAATATACTTAGATTGAATGCAATCAACATTAATATCTTTACTTAAAAGTATCTATCCCCCGCTAAACTACTGGCCAGTAGTATTGTCCTAGGCTAGCCAACGTTGGGGCCCTTGCTGTATAGCAGATGTGAACAATAAACAGGGTGTCACTGCGGCCAAAGGCCTCTCACCACTCCTCAGATCAAATGGGAAGAGATGAAGTCTGCTGGTGGAAGCTGGGTGTCCTCTCTCTCTCATGCCCTGGACCACTGGATGAAATATGTCAAACATGTCCGCAAGAGGCTCTGTAAATGTTTGACATGTGTATGCGAAATGTTCACAGCAAACAATATTGTCCTCCTCGTAACCAAGAAATCCTTGACGATTTAAACTGCTTTTTGTTCCACCCACATATTATGTTCTAAACATATCGAAATATCAAATGATAAGAAGGGTGGAATTTAGCAAGATAGTTGTTACAAATGATATGAAGTTAGTAATGAGTTAGGTTATTCCCATCTTGTTAATGAATGCAGTGTAGGCGTTCATAATAAAAGTGAGGTTAGTTGACAGCTATTCGTGTGTTTTCATCATAGTTATTGCGCTATTTAGAACTTTGCTGTAAATATATCAGCACCCTATGAATGATGCTAGTGTAATGTTGTTCATTAATGAGGTTTAATAGCCTCTTGGAAATAATACTTGTAACTGGTGGCAAAAAGCTGAACTGTCGTTTATTGAAGAAGTGGTCACTGGGGAAATCATATGTTGTGATTGTCTAGTCATGTGATGATCCTGTTACACACAGGTCAGAATAAGTACACATGAAAACACAAGGCACACAACGCTGCTACGAAACTATGTCTGTGACGCTTTCTGTCCAATAAAAGGGACATATTTATCTTTACTGCAGAGTGCTGGTAATTCCGTGGTAATTCATCACTGCGAGCACCACTTTTTTCTTATCTGGCCGGGACTGCTGTGGGGAGTGCGGAGGGTCTCTCCATCGACTTAAATTGACATATTAACAATCTAAACGTCACCCAACAATATTAACATGTCATTGATAATAGTACATACAGCACGATGGGTTGCAAGTTGCAACTGATGGAGGCACACTGTCATCCTCATCCACCACAATCACCTCCACATCTTCCTCTGTAAACAAAGTTGAAAAGGCATGAGGGGGGGATTAAAATAATGCTTCCCTCATGCATTTGTGCGTTCACTGGCCACCTTTAGCATACAGCAGCACGCTCAGAACACATGAGCAGGTGATTACTCCTTTGATATGTCATGCATGAAGCACATCTCCACATTACATCATGTCTGATAATAAGTATTGTAGGAGGTGGCCCTGCCCTGCGGCGAAGGAAATTGTGCAGAGTGCAACAACAGTACACTATAATATCCAGTTTTCTTAAGGACACATTGATGGGTGTGTGGAATATGCAAAATCTATTCGCCATTATCCCGAATGCGTTTTCCACCACCTGTCGGGCACGTGACAGTCTATAGTTGAAGACACGCTGCTCTGGTGTTAGGCCACGCATTGGGAAGGGCTTCAGCAGATGATCGCCAAGGGCAAAAGCGTCGTCTGCCAGGAACACGAAGTTTAGCCCTTCTGTGGTGTCCTCATTGGAGGGGAGATTCAACGTACCATTCCTCAACCTTGAACTGTTGGGCAATGTTGGTCCAATCAGAGGGCTCTGTGGGGAACTGTAAAAAAACAATACCATTTTTGTAATAAGTTTGTGTAACAATAACGTTTTCACTACAATACATGTTAATTATTTTGTATACAGGACAGTATTGGTTTGGAGGAAACTTCAGAGGCTGACCCAGGACCTGCTGCTCCTGCACGAAGGGCACGGAAGAGGGCAGCTATAGACATAGCAATTGATAGATTCCTAAATAAGGCTTCGGCCACACTAGACAAACAGCCTAATGAGAGTGCTCTGTTCTTTCAGGTTGCAGCATTGAAAATGCAGAGCATGGAGCAGCAGCAACGTCAGCACGCTCAGACGCTTGTGCTCCAAATCATGCATGATGGGCAGCATGGACTCCTCGGTCCAAACAACTACCTTTACCTTTCACAAACACATACAGGTGGTGTGACACGTCCTGCTTGGCATCCATCGGATGTCGGCACTGAGACACAGGCACCAACACCACATATGCTTCATCAGGCAATAATACAACAATGCTTGCAACAACCCCCCATGCATCAGCAATACAACCCTGTACATCGTTTGGGCACACACTATGTGCACCGTCCAAACCAATTAGCCCAGCAAGAGTTGATTCAGCCACAGGACCCAAACTATTGGGGCAGTGTTTCCTCAAAGGGTCTGACTCTCAGGTTTCTTTAGGGCCAAATACATACACCAATCTTTGAGTTTAACTTCATGACATTAGTATGTTTACAGCAAGACATTTAATATATATTTTGACAGAAGACATGTCTTATTTCTTTTTCTGGAGGTAAATTATACATATGTTTGACATTTCAATAAGACAAATAAACTTACCTTCATATACTCGTCTTGTAGAACTTTGATTATTGCCTCACAGGTTTCTGGTATGATCAAACCCAGGGCCTGTGGGGAAATTCCCGTGGTGAACTTGAGGTCCTCAAAACTGCATCCTGTAGCAAGGTAGCGAAGGGTAGCGGTGAGCCTCTGATGGGGAGGGGGGGGGATTGCTTTGCGCAGCACTGTATCTGCCTTCACAAGGTGAGGGGACACCAGAGCCAACAGGGTGCTGTAGGCATCATCAGACATCCTGAGGTAGTTTCTGAAGTCCTCAAGATTGTTATCATTCAATTCTTGGAGAAGAGCAACATGGGAGTAGCGGTCACGCATACGCAGCCAATTCTTCACCCAAATGCGCCTTAGAATTGACCTGCGTTGACGATAAGTACGTATGGCAGCAACACCAACCATGATGATAGGCATTTCTGACATCTCGTGATCCATCATTTGCTTGCAACAAACAATTGTAAGGGATGGTTGCTCTGAAATCCTTAGCTTTTATCTCAATTGATGTCCAATGAACGCATCCTTGGCTGGGGAACATGAGATCATTTCCGTCGTGAGACCATGATCGTACGACTAAACCGATTGGGTCGTACGAAAAATAACGTACCATTGTAGCGAGGTCGCCCGATGGTCGTACAAATTTTTAAGAATTGTATGACAAGAAACCTACGATAATCGTAAGGTGTGTGGCATTAGACATAGCCTAGCGTTAAAATACAAAACCAGTATGGACATAACCACACACCAAGAGCTGCATCCAAGCTACTGAAAAGATGGCAAGCTGTTCAGATATGAAGTTGCAATCGCAAAGCTCAACAATAGCAACTACCAGCTATGAAAATTCAAGCTTCAAATGCTGCTAAGCAAAGATGACTTGTGGCAACTATTGAGTACAGACAGACCCACTAATATACCCGTAGTGGAATGGGACAAGAAGAACAGGCAAGCAAAAGCAATTATAAGTATGCTAGTGGAAGACAACCAGCTTGTCCACATAAGAAAAGAAAATACAGCTAAAGGTATGTGGATTGCATTACAAAAGCTGGATGAGCATGCAAACCTAATACCTAAATACCGTGGAGTATTTAGTTGCATGGAAATGTCACGGTTGGACATATTGCACAGCTGGCAACCTATCACGGTAACACGCTTGAATTCACTGAGCTCCTGAGAGCGACCCATTCTTTCACAATTGTTTGTAGAAGCGTGTGCATGCCCAGGTACTTGATTGTATACACCTGTGGCCATGGAGGTGATTGGAACACCTGAATCCAGTGCTTTGGAGGGGTGTCCCAATACTTTTGGCAATATACTCTATATGTTTTATGACATAAAGCAGGGAAAACAGTTTTTTTTTTTCAACATTTTTGGTACTTTTTTTCATTGTATAGTAAAAAAATAAAAACCCCAGTGGTGACTAAATACCACCAAAAGAAAACTCTATGTATCCCCAAAAAATGGTATAAAATTAATTTCAGTACAGCGCTGCATGACGGATTAATTGTCAGTCAAAATACTGCAGCGCTGAATACTGAAAAATGGCCTGGACAGGAAGGGGGTTTAACAACCCGGTCATCAAATGGTGAAATTGCTTTAATCCTCCAAATAGAAATGCACAGCACAATACAAAATATGTTTTGTACACTCTGACATCTACCAAAGTATCAGTGATTTGCTGTGAAGTAACCTTAACTGCTAATTTAACCAAAAGTTTCAACATTAATAACAGAAATGCAACTGTAATGAAATTGTAATTTAATGGCTCTTTGCATTGGTGAAACATGACAGTTCTGTGCTGATTAAGGTTTTAACTGCACTTTTGAGGGAGAAATGGTAAACAGCTGTGCCCTGTGCAGATAATCAGAGTTCATCATTTATGGCAACAGTCTTTCCAGGATTTTAATTCGCATATTTTGCTTCCAAATGTATGACAATCCTTCCTCAATGCTTGTTTTTTCTCCCTTAGGCTCTCTCTATTTCTGTCTCTAATATCCAGCCTTCTCCTTGCTTCCACCTTCACTTTACTCACTTATGGTCATGGTGCATTTGCATTTTTGAACCCCTTTACCCAATGACTGTCTTTTGCACTGCTACCCTCATGAAATGGCATCTGTCTGTTCCTTAAGTACCATTCCTTGTGCTACCTAGCCCAGTGGTGGAGATATTGCTAGCCTTTACTCAGGAGTGGCTTATTCTCTCACCCCTGGCAACAGCAAAATCAGCATTCAGGATCTGGTGTGCATGGTTTCTTTCTTAAAATTATGTACCAGTGCCACTTCCACATGTACTAACAGAAATGGGCTGGGGGCACATACAGAGGTTCCTCGAAAGTAACAAAGGTCTAAGAATCAGAGAACATAGACAAATTGACCAAAATAAAAGAAACAATTATTACTTCTGTAGCGCTCACCCCCGAAGGAGCCGCTGGATGATCGGGTCTTCTGTTTCACCTCTGTGACACACCACAAGCAATGAACCCACAGCACACCAGCACACCTTGTGAAGTTTTATAACAGATTTAATGACTATGGAATAGAACAAACACTTAACGGCTCCCCAATCACATGTAATACAACCAATAACAGGATAAGGCAATCTGACACGCAGCAGCAATCTATTGCATGCAGGAAAGCCTGCAATGTCAGAATGTCTCAGATAATATACTTAGATTGAATGCAATCAACATTAATATCTTTACTTAAAAGTATCTATCCCCCGCTAAACTACTGGCCAGTAGTATTGTCCTAGGCTAGCCAACGTTGGGGCCCTTGCTGTATAGCAGATGTGAACAATAAACAGGGTGTCACTGCGGCCAAAGGCCTCTCACCACTCCTCAGATCAAATGGGAAGAGATGAAGTCTGCTGGTGGAAGCTGGGTGTCCTCTCTCTCTCTAGTCGACTCTGGGAGGAAGGTGAAATCATCTGGGTCCCTTGTAAGAAGTTTTCACTCACTCACTCACTCACTTCACATACTGGCAGTCGTCTCCCTCTGGATGGCTGGATCACCCCAGTGGCTGGTTCGGCAGTGCGACTAGGCCTCGATGTCCTTTGCGTTAACCAAGTCACCGGACCTCACTTCAGGCACTCGATCGGGTCCTCTCCGATTCAGCAACTCAGATCAGTCTCTCTATAGACGGCTGCACAGAGCCTGTGTGTCCCTATATGTCAGCGGTGACCACACAGCTTTGTTTCACACAGTCTTAACCCACACAGGGTTACACAGGTCTGTCCTCTTCAGATGGCTGTCCCAGACTGAGGCTGCTCTGCAGTTGCAACCCATAAGCCTCCTGTTTCCTTCCCCACAGCCTCCTGGGTAATGCAGTTCTCAAAAATCCTTTCAGCAAACGTATCCAAATCAGCTCTGTATACAGTCTCCACGACCTGTGCTCTCTGGCTCCACCTGCAGCTGCAATATCTTTTCTCTTAAAGGAGCTGAAATCACAACAGGGCTACAATTCTATGAGGAGATGGCTTTTTATCAACAATAAAAGACAATATATTAAAAGACAAGGTAGGTTCTTAACTATGGATGTAGTAGATTTTTTTGAACAAGTTTTTGTTTTAATGCTTACCTTCTCACTTATGCATTGTGTGTGTAGGGACCCTGTCATAAGCTGTTGTGTCCCTAGTATGAATTGAATGCTGCAACTAGGCTATAGCCAGCCTATGCTATCAATATTATTTGAGTTTGACCCTGCCCAGATGTGAGAAGGTACAATGTTTAAGGGTTATGCATATTTATTCTGCCTCATCTAGTCACTGAGGGGTTTATTCCAGTGATGCAAAACAGGCAAATTAATATTCAGGGAGACCTTCTAGAAGGGGTTTTGACGCCAAGGTTTTGCCTGGAGAGGATGTGTGTATAGCGATGTCCTGTAGTTGCCCCCTAGCCTGCTACCTTCATCTTCAGAGGAGCCTGCTATGCTAAAGAACATCCAGGAGAGCTTAGGAGAAGCCAGATAGGGACTCACTGAGTTGAAAATGGGGACCTAATTTCTCAGCTCTTTAAAGTATCCTGTTAATTCACATTTCCAATCTCTGCTTATAGGGCCAACAGCCTGTGAGAGGGGAGGAAGATAATTAAAGCAGCTGCCCATCTGACCTACTGAATCTACACTAGCTAGAGATGGGCAAAACGGTTCTTCTGCATGAGCGCTCCTCCAAAAGATCCGGACCTTTTAAATGGCTGATGGTTCACTAAACCGCTCTTTTTACTGTAGTAGCACCCCCCACCCACCCCCACTATAATGCATTGCTGGGACTTGTAGTATTACATAGTTGAAGCTATTCTGCATTGCTGTATAATCATCCTACAGCAATGCAGAATACCACCAGCCAAGCGGGACTACAAGTCCCAGCAATACATTATAATAAAAAACAGCTAAGCAAATTACCACCAGCACCCCCCCCCCCACTATTATGCATTATAATGCATTGCTGATTGCTGGGACTTGTAGTCCTACATAGTTGGTGCAATTCTGCATTGCTGTATAATCATCATACAGGTATGAAAAATAAAACCAGCTGTGCGGGACTACAAGTCCCAGCAAGACATTATAATAAAAGTGAGCACTTTATCACCAGCACCCCCCCAACTCACACTTCCCCGCTTTCCCTGCTACACTAATTATTATAATTCACATGAATTTACTTACCTTTAAAACAGCAGCACAATTCATAAGGCGGAGGAATGCTGTAGTGTAGAGTGAGTGAACCTCTCTGAGCGGATCTCAATCAGTATCATGGAGAAGGCACGAGGAGCGGAAGAACTCTATCGTTCCTGATCCATCGAGAGCCAGGTTCAAAGATGCAAAGGAGCCGAAAGAACCAAATCATTCCTGAGTCGATCCGTCTCTTGGGCTCACAGATCCGTCTCTCACAGATGTGATTGGTTGCAGGGGTGGGCTGGGCAGGGCTGGCAGAAGCCTGGCTCTCACTCTAGGATCATATTACAAGAGCCGATTACACTCTTGTCTCACTCTCTGCTTCTACATTCCATCCACACAGAGCACAGACCGGAAGAACCGCCGCTCATTTGTACTGAGCCAACGCTCTTTCATTCCTCTGAGGGAGCCGCTCAATAGATCCGGATCGCTCATGAGCTACCCATCTCTAACACTAGCCTGTGGCAGTGGCACAAAGACTTCTGCAATGGCATTTGGCTGAAGTCAAAGATACTAGAATATACTACGTAGTGGAGTGAATTTTTGCTGCAGTTTTTGGGTATCCTGTAACCCCAACCCTCTTATCCCCTTGTTGTCTGCACCAATAAAATCTGCAAAAAGAAGACTAAGGGAGTAGAAATCCTTTTTTCGGTCATCGTTGGTGGGTCGGTGAGTGTTTGGGTGCAGCTAAAGAGCAAATCACAAGTAGAAGGGTTGGGTAACAGCTCCTTTGGGGGTAAGTGCTACATGTGGTAAAACACATGTTTTACTAGGGCACATTGCTCCAATGCACAGTAACACATGGCATTCTGTGCAGTGCTTTGTGGTGTATTGTCTTTGTCATTTTAGAATAGCATCCCAACACACTTCAAAGTAGGCGCCAAAATACCATACTTTGTAGAACACTGCATTAAAAAAAAGCAGTGGGTCTAGTTTTTAGGAAAGCGTGTTAATGTGCATGCAATAGACAAGGGTAAACCCACTCTACGTTAATGCGTATTTCACTTTAATTTTGGATCTATAAGTGTGTGCTCACTCAAAAATATTTGTAGAGAAAACAAAAGAGGACTAAAACTAGTGGAAAAAAAATAAGAATCACAGAATAAACATGAGTGTATGGGACAAGATATGGATAACATGATGATGGTTTGATTGAACTTAGAATCAACTGATTAAAGTATATTGTCACACTTTCTTTTTTTATAAATTCTTTTATTGAACAAGTTTTCAAGAATAAATGCAACAGGAATTAAGTAAGGGACAAAATTCCCAATACAAAAGCAGTGGACGCAGCCACCGAGCACGTACAACTGATAAACGTCTTTAAACAAAAATATAATTATACACAGTACCCAGACTCCTTTACCTTGATGTGGTTCGGGCAACCTGGCTATTATGGTCTCACAGGAATCGCATCAATTAGGGAGGTAAGTATTTACATACTATACTTAGGGTTGTACATCAGCGCAGAAGAGGGGGAAGCAAAGAGGGTAGGTAGAGAGAAAGGGAGGAGGGGGGTCTTGAAGCAGGAATGGAAGAGGAAAAAGTACGAAAGAAGGAACAAGAGAAGGAGACGGGAGGGGGGGTCAGGTAACCCATCCACCAGGTGAACTTAAACCAGCATATCCAAATACTCCTGTGTGGAGGTAAACTCATCCAACCAGAACCAAGTGGCACCGAATTGGGCCCCGGTCCCTTTGACAGAGCTAGTGAGATCCTCCATGTGTCAAATGTCCCTTATCTTGCTGAACCATAGTCCCGTTGTAGGTGGGGTAGCCTGTTTCCACATTGCCGGAATGCAGGCACGTGCAGCATTGATTAGATGAATTAAGACCGACTTTTTGTACCCTTTCAGGGAGTGTGTGTTATGATGCAAGATAAAGAAGGAGGGCGTCATGGGGATCGGTGTGTCTGTAAATTTTTGAGCGATTGTGTGTACTTGAGTCCAGAAAGGTAGTAATAATGGGCATGACCAGAATACATGCAGCATGTCCGCCGGGGAGAGGCCACACCTCCAGCAAGAGCCACAAGCTCCAGGGAAAATCGTTTGTAGTTTTTTTTGTGGTATGGTACCATCGGGTTAAGAATCTTATCCCCTGACTCCTGGTATCTACTGCTGATGGACGACTTCAAGGAGAGCGCTATTATTCTAGTTCTTTCATATGATGAAAGAGAGATACCCAATTCTCGCTCCCATCCCTCCAGGTAAGGCAAGGGTGACTCAAAGTCTGGGGCCAAGAAGAGCTGGTAGCATAATGAGAGAGGTCGCATCAGCGATCCAGTGGAGGTACATTCTCTCTCAAAACTCGAGAGGGGCCGGGAGAGAGCCGATGGGACGGTAAGGACGCCCAAAAATGTGGCAGTTGGCGGTGACGCCAGAATCCCAATGGGGCCAATGTAGGGTCAGTGGTCATCGCCGCGATGGAGGGCCACTCCACGCCGCGGAGAAAATGCTGGGCTCTAAAGTGATCCTGATCCCGTAAGCGCATAAACCCCGGGTCCTGCAATCCTGGGATGAAGTCTGGCGATCCAATGATCGGAAGAAGCGGAGAGGGCGTAGGGGAAATCAGTCTGGAGTCAAACAGTTTACGCGCCATCTTCCAAGTTTGTCCCACCGTCGGGTGCGTGCGAGTCGAAGTGGGTACACTCTGACACCATGGAAGAGTGTGAAGGGGGACAGAGGATGAGCATTGTTCAAGGGCGACCCACGGTTTCTGTGCTGTGTGGCGCCACCAGTCTAAAATGCGCGTGAGATGGGCGGCAGCATAGTAATAATAAACATCTGAGACAGCCAAACCCCCATATCTCTTGGGTAGCCGAAGAATGGAGTGCCGTATTCTAGCCGGTTTAGATCCCCAAATGTATTTTGTTATCAGGGACTGGACCGACTTCCAGAATCCCCTCGGTACCATAATGGGCAGTGCCTGGATAGGGTATAACAACCTTGGCAAGACATTCTGTTTAACAACGTTGCACCGCCCTGTCCAAGAAAATGCCAGCCGAGACCAGTCCATGAGGTCAAGTTTTAGGCGTTGAAGGAGGGGCAGGAAATTTAGAGAGTAAGCTGTGGTCAGGTCCCGCGGGAGCTGGACTCCCAGGTATTTAATGGAGGACTCGGACCACACAAACGGGAATTTGCTCCGCAGGCGAAGGACATGGGAGGGGGGCAACGTGAGGTTCAAGGATTCTGACTTTTGGGCATTGATGTGATAGTTGGACAGTTCCCCATATGTGGTGAGTTCCGCTATTAGGATTGGTGAAGAGGTATCTGGGGCAGTCAGGAAAAAAAGTAGGTAAAAAGTAGGCGGCTACCTTATGCGATTGTGACCCTACATCGAATCCTCGAATGTCCGGGTGGGCCCGAATTCTCCTCAGCAGGGGCTCTAGCGTGATGATAAAGATCAAAGGACATAGCGGACACCCCTGCTGAGTGCCATTGGAAATATTAAATGATTCTGACAGAGACCCATTAATTTGTATCCTGGCAGATGGCCGAGAATATAGTGACATGATCCAAGACATCATGCTTGGACCTAGTCCCAGATGTTCCAAAGTGGATCTCATAAATGACCAGTCTACCCTGTCGAAGGCTTTCTCCGCATCCGTAGACAACAGAAAGGCTGGAGTCGCCTTCGACATGGCAGAATGAATGAGGTTCAGGGCTCTGGTGGTGGTTAATCCCGCCTGGTCCGGGTCTATCAAATCTCCAATGTATGGGAGCATTCGCATTGCCAAGATTTTGGAGAACAATTTGGTGTCGACATTCAATAGCGAGATGGGCGGTAGCTTGAACAGTGCAACAGGTCCTTCCCTGGTTTCGGGATGACCGCTATATTAGCGGAGAGAGTGTCTAGAGGCAATGCAATTCCTTGCGTGACTGAATTCAGGGCTCTGACGAAGTGGGAGTTAAGAAGGGGGGCATATCTCTTATAGTACATCAGAGTGAAACCGTCTGGACCCGGGGCCTTCCCCATGTTTGTCTGATTCATGGCCGTATTCAATTCTAATTCTGTAATCGGGAGTTCCAAAGCGCTAACCACTTCATTAGGGAGGGAGGGCATGCCCGAGGAGTCCAGGTATGCCCGGATGCGGGAGAGCCGCTGGATACCCTTGCTTTAGAGCAAGTTGGTGGATCTGTGTCAGCAAGGAGGAGATCTGTTGGAGACCCTGGCGTTTGACCCGGGTGCCCAGCTTGATCAGAGTTCCCCTGATATAAGTCTTATGGGCTTCCCATATCGAGTATGGTGAGCACTCGGAAGGGCCATTAATAGGAAAATACCAGTGCAGGTCATCCTCAATTTCTCCCGCTAAGGCCTGATCCTGTACTAAGGTCTCGTTCAGACGCCAGCGCCACAGTTGTGTCCCCGTCGCACCCAGATCCACCACTATCGAGACCGCTGCGTGGTTAGACATGGATATATTGCCTATGGCGGAGCGAGATACCAGTGGCAGCACAGAATGGTGTACGAGGAAGTAATCAATGCGTGTATATGTTTGTCTGGCCGTAGAAAAAAAAGAGTAGTCTCTGTCTGACGGGTGGTGGACTCGCCACACGTCAGCGAGCTGATGGAGATGAAGGCATTTTTTGAGGCGGCGCAGTGCCGTTCTGGATAGGTGGGAGGTCGATCTAGAAGAATCCATCAGTGGGTTCAGCAGGAGATTGAGATCCCCCCCACTAGCAACACCCCCTCCTTGAAGTCATCCATCAGTGTCAACACTCTTTCCAGGAAAGAGATCTGTCCCATATTAGGGAGGTATAAATTCACTAGCGTAACCATCTGAGATCCGATTTTCCCCTTTAGCATAAGTAATCTGCCCTCTTCCCCGGCTTGCATGTCCACATATGTCCATGGCAGGCTTCTGGACAGGACTATAGAGACCCCCCCTCGATCTTTTATCTGGGGAGTAGCTGTGATAGGACGTCGGGAATCTGTGATCCGAGAATTTGGGCGAGTGCCCCATTCGGAAGTGGGTCTCTTGGAAGAATCCAATATGTGCACGGTGCCGGTGGAGTTCTTGTAATACCATGGTCCTTTTTTCGGGGATGTTGAGACCCCTTGCGTTAAATTAAAAAAAATTTAAGTTGCAAAAAAGAAAACTTAATGCCACACATAAAAAATAATTTTAAAAAACCACAACATTTTTTTTAAAGTCCCCACCCATACAAACACGCGTGTAAAGATGCGTAAGGTGCGCATACATGCGAAAACGACGATTGCGTTCATTACGCAGCACATGTTACATATCAATGAAAGCAATAATTCTAGGGCCATCAATCACTGATAACACTAAACTGATCAGTGGAAAAAGCTTTTAAAGCGTCGCCTATGGTCAATTTTGGGTATGGTAGTTTTTTGCGATTTTGCAGCTGCGCGCAATTTTAAGGCTTGACATGTTTGGTGTCTTTTTATCTGACGTGATCCCGTCTTTTATATTTTACCAAAACATTGGGTAATAATAAATGTATTATAACATAATGTGGGAAAAAACTTTTTTTTCCCAAAATTTTCAGTAATTTTTCCTTAATATAGTAAAAAATAAAAACCCCAATGGTGATTAAATACCACCAAAAGAAAGCTCTATCTGTCCCCAAAAAATGGTATAAAATTAATTTTAGTATAGCGTTGCATGACGGAATAAATGTCAGTCAAAGTATTGCAGCGCTGAATACTGAAAAATGGCCTGGCCAGGAAGGGGGGTGTAAACACCTGGTCAGCAAGTGGTTAATGAAACTGAGAGGAGCATGCAAAGGCCTGCTAAATAGAGATATCTAAAAGGTAAGATTTTTTTTTTTAAATTATTGTTAGATATATTCTATAAACAGGAACATATAACAAACATACAGTGGGGGGTTTCTTAATATTGACTGCAAAAGTGGAAATACGCATTAAGGGGCCAATGCTGGAGCTGCACACTGTCACATGGGGGGCAGGGGGCCATACTTTAGAACAGTGATCCCCAAACTTTTTGGCACCAGGGACCGGTTTTGTGAAAGAAAATGTTTCCACGGAAGTGACAGATTGAGTTCATTGACCAGGTTGAATACGTCACACAAGTAAGCAAGTTTTGCAAACCCAGTCTGTGTCACAAACATACAGTGGGGAGTTTCTTAATTTTGACTGCAAAAGGGGCTAAGTGTCGGACCTGCACACTGACACATGGGAGGCAGGGGGCCATACTTTAGAACAGCGGCACCAGGGACCGGTCTTGTGGAAGAAAATGTTTCCACGGACCGGGAAGTGACAAATTGAGTTCATTGAGCAGGTTAAATATGTCACACAAGTAAGCACGTTTTGCGAACCCAGTCTGTGTCACTAAAAGGTGCTGCCAGTGGTGACTGTTTTTCTGAATGAAATCTCTGAAGTGGTGTTTTGGACTCGGACATCAAGAATCCGACATATATCTGTCCCTGGGCCTAATTCAGTACCAAGTGTGCACACTATCAGGCTCTCGTAACTCAAAAACTCTTGCCAGTGATCTACCTTTAGAAAGCCGTCTCACTTCTGTGTATAGAAGAAGACGTGCATGCTCTGCATCCATCTAATCACAGAGCTGTGCAAACAGGAGTGAGTTAAGGTCATGTACTTTAATGTGGTTGATCATTTTAATCACATCCTGCAAAATGTTTTTAAGTTCAGGTGACATTTTTCAGCTAGCCAGCATTTCTATATGGATGACACAGTGTGTAGACTCACATTCAGAAGTGACCTCCTTGACCCGTGCTGTGAAACCAGAAAGCCGTCCAGTCATGGCAGCCTCTCCGTCGGTGCACAAAACCGACACCAAAAGAGCTTTTAGTTTTCCTGATGTGCAATCAATCAAAGACTTGAATAGTTCTGCAGCTGTGGTGTTGGTTGGCAAAACAGTGCACATAACATATCCTCATGCACATCCTCCTGAAAAATATATTGCACAAAAACAAGCATTGTTGCAAACATTGGTAGACTCATCAACCTGGATTGCATACCACAGTGACTCATTAATCCTTTCTAACAATTGTGCCTCAGTATCATCTGCTATTGCATCAATGCAATTAGTTATGGTGCTAGCCAAAAGACAAATACGTACCACCTTTTGAACTAAAGCCTTTCCTTCACAGCGCATTGATGATTGCATGTTTAGTAGTAATGGGAATGAACTACATGTTATGCTGTGCTGTCTGTTCTGAATCCAAAATGTCATGAATTCAAAACAGGGTGTGGCAAATGACACCAGACTTTTTGACTGCCAGCAGGTTCCTTCTTTTCAGACATGTCAAACGCCAATGAAATAGAGGGTCAAAATGAGTCTCATATCTTAGTAAAGGGGTGCATTCGTTGCAAAGAGAGCAACACTTGACAGATTACTACAGGATTTTAGGAATTAGCTGTTTTACAATAATGAACGGAGATGCATACTAATCCCACCTCCTGTCAAATCCCAATACACTATCACTGATACATACTGTTTCCTTCTGTCCTACTCCAGCATTACTGTTCCTAGCAGCTTCCTTTCCCATGCCAATCAACTATCACTTATGTCCCTACTGCGTTCTCTTCCACAAATATCCTTTATAGGATATATTCTTTATCCTATGTTCATGCATACACTGAATACAAAGACCATCCAGTACCCATATTGCTTTGGCCATCATTAGTGCCACGCTGCTATAGATCCTCTTTTCAGCTAAAAACACTCTTTCTCACTCTGAGTACGGAGGGCGCATTTGGCAGTGCCAAAAACACTTGCCCAGCAACTCCTTTGAACATAGCGTCTTGTATTTCAGTTAGTCAATCCCAGTAATTATGTTTTATCATTATAACTTTTTTAATAATAATTTAGTCAAACCCATATTGTGAAAACATGTGTAGTCAAATTGCATAAATAGCAAAAAGGCATTTTTTTTTGGTTCATCACTAACTGTACATACATAAGTGCATTAGCCATTGGATAGAAAATTTGTCTCAGCACCTCAGTAGCAGAAGTTGAAAGGTTACTGCAAAAAAAAAATACTAATATATACTTTTCATGACTCTTGCAGTTTATAAATTACTGCTACATTCCATTTGTAATGTGTACATACCGTAGCTGTGTGTCTGCCCTTTCTCAATCCTCCTTTCCTATGGTTTTACATGACTGGGCTAATGACTTGCGATAGTCTATAAAATGATGTGGCATTTAACTATGCAAACTTCGTTATTCAAACTGTCTGTTTCCTTTTAAAGATAAATTATGCTTAAGAATGAGAAGAGATATATAGTACACAAAGCCGTATTGAACTGTTCACAGCATGGTTATTTTAAAATCCATTGCAGAAATTACCTTATATGTTTTGGTTTGTAAAGATGATGTATGTTTCCCAAAAGCTCTGAATGATGGATACAAGAAATGGAATAATCTTACTGGAAAGCAACATGTGACCCACTTGTGCTGGTGAAAAATTACAATCATCTGTTCTCCTAAGGCAGCAATGTGGGCTCAATGATAAACATATTCTCTTCATTTAGTTTTGCATAGGTACAGAATAGGTAATCGGCTGGAAGGTCAGATAGGTAGTAAAGGTAAATTAACCCCACATGCGATGTGCTGTGCTGGCCGTTGTTTTCAGCACACTCCCAACCCAAGACAAAGCAATTTGCCTTGTCATGGATGGTACTATTCACACTAGGGATGTTCAGATACCAGTTCAGGCATGCCTTACTTTTTTCAGCGCATCGAGATGTGATGTGGAACAACCACCTTGCACCCCACTGTGCTCGTAGAACTGATGATATTATCTGGTGAGTGCGGATAAGAAAGCTTTACTTGTGCATGGGGAGAGTGACACTTTTTATTTCATTACTTGAAAGCGTTGAAGTCCAATATTGTGGATCACCTGGGATCTAAGCTTGTGATTTTATTAGGACACCATCGTTGTGTGGAGCACTGGTTTTATCACTCTTTGTAGGAATAATTGAACACTTATCTACTAGAGATGGGAAGTTTGGAACTTTTAAATGAATCGGTTCATTTGAATCAGTTCATTCAAAAGAACTGATTCATGAATCGAATCTTCGATTCACTTGCTGAGTCGGCTGACAAGCAAGTGAACCAAAGCTCAGGAGCTGTCTGAACCTTCATAGAGGACTCTGATTCAGAGAAGGGTGTCAGGCAGCTCCTGGGGAACATTGATCCTAACGCTATTAATACATTTAAGTGAAAAAATATGTTAAGTGGAAAATAATAAAATAAATAAAAACGTAACCAAAAATTGTTTATTGAAAAAAAAATATGTAAATCTCCCTGCTGATTGTCCCAAGCTTTCTGTCCCTTATCACTGCTGCAACCTGCTCATTGAGTCAGTGTATTGTTCTACTGGTGGGGACTCACCATTCTTTTAACTTGGTAACCCCTCTGATGACTAAGGATTCTTTAACTCAAAGAATCGAATGAGTCTACTAACTAAGTAGAATCATTTGATTCTTTTAACTAGTAGACTTATTCAATTCTTAGACTCTGTGTACTGTGACTCAGAGATGTGATTGGTTGCAGGGGTGGGCAGAGAGGAGGGGGTAGTAGACTTATTCGATTCTTTTAACTAGTAGACTTATTCAATTCTTAGACTGCATGTACTGTGACTCAGAGATGTGATTGGTTGCAGGGGTGGGCAGAGAGGAGGGGGTGGGAGGGGCTGGCAGAAGCCTGGCTTTCACTCTAGAGTCATACGGTATTACAAGCTAGCTAGCTAGAGTCTCTGCTATACGTCACACACGTCATACTGAGCTGCTCAAACGGATCAGCTCACTCAGCTGAATCGACTCCACCAGTTAAATTAATAGAATCGATTCAAAAGAACGATTTGTTCATGAACTGGACATCTCTATTATCTACTGTATATGGAAATTTAAGACTAGATATTTTTTATATACTTGGTTTATATAATATTGTCACTATTCTTACACTTATTAAGAGATATACAGTATTTATTGAATGTTATAACTTGTTAAGTTGAGATTAATATGTTTAGGAATCAGCCAATGGTTTATAAAATGTTTGGTTGCATCTAAGCAGAAATTGCTGATATTGAGGCACTTTAGTAGAAAGCACTTGTTATTTTATATACACTTTAAGCAGGATTAGTGTTGTTACACTGTTAGCTTTTTTGTAATTGGTAGCGCTGTGCACTTTTTATCATTCATATTTTTAAGTAACTCCCATCTTTTACTATGGCCACTAATCAATGCGACACCATTGCAGATATACATACTATACAGTGTTGCATGGTACACTCTCTTTAGCCCACAAAAATCTGTCCCTACTTTGAAATGGCTAGTTTGTTGTGTTTTCTCCCAGGCTGAAGGTTTCCACTCCTCCCCTGCTACCTCCCTACTTAGGGAACTATTCGGAATGAGTCTAGTGTATAAATCCTCACACACATAAGCACCAAAAGATACAGCATACAACGCACACCCATGTTTAATGCACTTTTGCTGACCTGCACTTTGAAACTCTCTCAAGTGGAGCTATGCACCCTATTTTGACAACCATGTGTAAGAAACCTACATTTTACGTGCATTTATACTCTTTTTTTTCTGCTCATATTCATTGTCCTAAACTTCTGCAATGACCTCTTCTAAATCAAGTTATCCTCCAGCTACTTTTGCCTGGCTTTGGATACATAAAGATTTGGAAGAATTTTAAAAAACACCCTTGCTGTTGCTTGAGGATGATACATAAAAGTCTACCACAGATTTTGAATCATAGATTAAAGGAACAAAATCATCGGTGTGTGTCATATTTACACTATACTTTCTCACCCTGCTCTGCTCATGTGCCCACCCATACAGACTTACTTTGTAGCAGCGACTGATGTTTAAGTAGCCTAATTTGTTTGGTACAAAATTAACACTTGACAAAACTGACTCACTGCTATAACAACCCCTCTAATGCAAAAGATACATGCAATTGAACACTATCTGTTACCTGACTTAGTAAAAATGTGTAATTATGATTATTATTTTAAACAGAGTTTAGTTTTGCTTATTTGATAATATTCATAGATAAAAAGCCTTTGCCTTCAATTGCCATCAATTAAGGTTCATTGTTGCAACATTGCGTGATTCTTGTGCCTCTCTATAGAATATGCCACCCTGCAACTCTCTAAATCAATTTAAAGTGATAATAATATTTCAAATTAATTTGGGCATGTACTATATGTTCTGTTAACATCCTGCTGTTTGATGCAATTGTTGTTTTCATCCACATAGATTTGATTAAAGTTACTTAATGTGTACTCATATTCATGCTTACAGTATTCTCATGGAACCATAAAAGGTTTGTAGTAGACATGCACATTTAATTTCGTTCTGAATGGATATCTGTAGGAATTTAGTTAAATTCGGACATTCGAATACATCTGAATTTCCGAATTTGTACGCATTCGAATGCGAACAAATCAAATGTTACTTTACCGAATATCAAAACGAAACTAAATCAGACATGTGACTGTTCTCTGGTCAATCAGATGGGGGCTTTCTTTGACTGTTAGGGGTTGGATTACAGGCATGGTCATGTGACTTCCTGTTGTAGATCTTTCCAATTCGGACGGATACAAAATCCAGATAACGAACTGAATCGAATTTCGGATCTGAAATATGAAAAACAAAAGAAATAAAAATCCGGATGGATCCGAAATTACATAGTATTTGAGGTTGAATAAAGACATTAGTCCATCAAGTCCAACCTATTACAACCTATGGCCAAAACAACTTTTTTGCGGGGTTAGATGTCTAGTTTGTAGACCTGAATTAACACCTAATTAATCTCTGATGGGACTTTGTAAGCTTGTTGCTGTAGACCAGGGGTGCCCATTAGGTAGATCGTGATCTACTAGTAGCTCTCAAAGCTGATGCTGGTAGATCACGCAGGGTGTGAATGGTGGTCCCTTTATTCCATTTTGGTATATTTATTTAGCTGTGCACACATGATTACCTATTAGCCTGAGTCTGCTGAGCCAAGCTCCCTGACACCTTTCTGGTGGATACTGGTGGTTGAAGTACTACGTATTACATCAAAGAATATTAGTTTACACTGCTTGTTGCACGGCACTGTTTGCAAAATACAGCAAGGTGAGCAGGGAGAGACAGCCAGGAGAGAGACAGCCAGGAGAGAGAGAACCAGGAGAGAGACAGCCAGGAGAGAGACAGCCAGGGAGTTTTTTTTTCCGTTGGTAGATCTCATGTAGCTCGTCATTTGAAAAGTAGATCTTAACACAAAAATTGTGGGTACCCCTGCTGTAGACATTTGTCATCAAACTATCACCTCAGGAACCATCAAAGAATCCTACAGAACCTGCAACTGCCAAATCAGCTTGGAGGAAGGTGTCTTAACCTCACTTCACTGGGATTCCAATTTGTCTGCAATCATTTGTCATTATCCAAAGATCAGAGGGAATGTGCTTCATCTCCAATAAATCTTAGTGATATACTTGCCTGAGGAAGGGGCCCTGCGAGGTTCCAAAATGTTGCATTTTTATGTCATCCTAAAGGAATACTCTTTGCTATGTTCTTACCATTCCTTGGTGAATCTCATGTGCGCTTTGTATAAGGTGCTCTCACCTGGTACCTGGTACTAATGATGTGATCCACAGACAATATAGTAATCAACTAAGGACAGTCCATGTCTAATCCTGTAGTAGTCAAATAACAAGGTTTGATTTATTTTCTGAGTTAAGCCATTTGCTTTGTAGAATGTCCTGTAATTTTACTTGCACTGGGCAAAACAAGCTTGTTTGAACGCAGATATTGTAACTGCATCTTTATCTGCAAATGTAACAATGCCAATGACCTCATTCGGTGTACTAGGAGCTGCATGTAAGGGTAACTGTGACTAACAATTAGCAGTAACATTTTTCAGACCCAGTTTGTAGTTTATTGTGTAGTTAAAATTGAGTAGTCCTGCTGACCTTCAGGCTATATCCATTCTCACTCGCCCTGGTCCCTTTATGGTAAGCAGTGTAGTTAAAGGACTATAGTCAGTCTGCAAGGTAAACTGTGGGCCTCTCAAGTATGTTCTCCATGTTTCTGTTGCTCAGCAACATGCATGGCGTCTTTAACCTCTTGCCGTCCGCCCGTTAAGAAAAAACGGACGGACGGCTGACTCCTATCTGCGGGTTGCCATTTTTTCCTGCTCGCGCGCGCCATGTAAGGATTCTGGATGCAGAAGCAACACTTTTGTTTACCTGGTCTGCATTGCAATATGTAAGGGTCACACCACGGCAATAGTGTGAAGCATTTGTAGTCACAATAGTAAGTAGGAAAATCTCAAATAAAGCTAGTAATGAACGGCTCACAATAAGATGTTTATCTGTTTTAAAGCAGTGCTGGGAGGTGTCTGACCAGACCATGCTTGAACTTCCACATACTAATGCTTTCAATGGCTCTACAACTGAGGCATAATTAGTAAAATATTTGGAATATAGATTATATTTGGAATATCATTAAGTAAGATCTTTCACAAGCTCAGGATCAGGCAATAGTCCATCTTGTGGTATAATATGACCCATAAATAACAGCTGGAAAAAAAACCATTTAATTCTGCAGATTTAATGCAATTTAGAACAATGTTAAGGTACTTTATGTGATGATACAGAGTTTGGCCATATGCAAATGTAAAATGTCATGCAAATAGCTCTATACACCAGGTACATTATTTAGGATTGAGAACATCATTCTTTAAAAACAACTGGGTGCTGAAACTAATCCAAAAGGTACACATTTGAAACAGAACAGGCCATCATAGGTAACATATGTAGTAAGGTCCCTATTTTCACTATCTGGCAGAACCTGATTATAACCACTCCCAGGATCCACGTTACAAAATAATTTAGCTCCTTTGAGTTCTGAAAATACTTATTCAATATGTGGCAAGGGGGGTTACTATCAATAACAACAGCTTTATTTGGTTCATGAAGGTCAACACACAATCTAATACTTCCTATTTTCGTCATTGTCATCACAATAGGAGATACCCGTTCAGGTGCATCAATTTCAATCAGATCTTGTTCTAGTAGTTTCTGAAGTTCATGGGAAATAGCTTCTGTTACAGAAAAGGGTGATAGTCTTATTTTCTGACACATTGGTTTCACATGTGATTGCACTTTCATTTTTTGTACCACGTTATTTGCGCAGCCCTGTGAAGTGTCCCTAAGTGGCGAAACTTTGGACAGTGGTAGTGTAGGTGCAACTGGAGCTATTGCTGTAAGATCATTCACTAATTGTAATGTAGGAGCAGCAAAATGATCCCAGCTCAGTATAGCGGTGGCTTTTTTACAATGAAAAATTCAGCTTGCAAACTAGTTGATTGAAATTTTGCAGTGAGGCATTTAAGCACAGAAACATTGTTTCTAAAATAACTAACCCGTTTTAAAACAACACAAAAACAATGGGCTGAAGAGCGCAACTACCTGTATGCGTGCTAGCGAGCCTGGTGTGGCTAGCAATGTAAAACTAAAACAAGTGATGACTGACTTACAGTTGGGATGTCAGCAGGCTGACATCACAAGTGATGACTGACTTACAGTTGGGATGTCAGCAGGCTGCCGGACCGAAAATGCGGTGTTGAATTAATTACAGGCGCACGTACTCGGCTGGCCAGGCACGTGCACCTGTAATTAATTCAACACCGCATTTTCGGTCCAGCAGCCATCCATCCTCTGCTGTTTACCAATAGGACCAAAAGACTCCTGATGCCAATCAACTGGGGACCTCCAGACACGCCTGCTGACATCCCAACTGTAAGTCAGTCATCACTTGTTTTAGTTTTACATTGCTAGCCACACCAGGCTCGCTAGCACGCATACAGGTAGTTGCGCTCTTCAGCCCATTGTTTTTGTGTTGTTTTTTGTGATCTACAGGGCTGCTCGCCCTGTATTGAGGAGCTTTGCCCACCATTTCCCATTATCTACATTCCAGCAGTGTGTCCTTCCAACAGGAGTGCGCTTCTTCATTTGTTTCATATCTAACCCGTTTTAAAGCAAAGGCAGTTGAGTGGTTCAAATGCAAAGTACTTCTGGTAGATTTCTTCAGGTAGTATAGCCACATCAGATCCTGTATCATGCATTAGGATAAAGGATTATCCCTTGCTTGAAGAAGCAGTAGTAATAGTTACAAGTTAACCTTGAATAGAAGTGTCATATTTATCTACACCTAAGACAGTAACATCAAAGGCAGTAACTTTACAAACCTATCTAGGTGAGTCAGTTACACAAATGGGGGGCCATCAGCTGGTATGGGTGCTTCCCCCTGTTGGTGTCAGTATTTGTCGGGGGGCCTGGTAACTGTCTTTGAGCTGGTTGGGGTGCGCTGGGGACATGGGAGCAGTTTTTAGGAGAGGCCTTATTTGGGCTGATGGGCACCCAAAGACCCCTTCTCTAATCCAACAGTCATTAAGATTATTTATGTGTATATTATTTTGTTTATTACTCTTGGTTACTGTTAACGTTTGTTTGGTTAATAAAAGGGCTGCTGTGGCCATTTAAATCCATGTTGTGCAGTCTGTGTGTTTATTGGGGTTTTAACAGAGGGACGTAATTGACGAATCCATCAGTCATGCACCTGAATATGTGGCATATGAGAGGCAGATTCAGAATTCACAGCTTGTATGGTCTGAGTAGTCCTTAGAATGAGGGTTTGTGCCTCAGCCACAGCAGGTTCACTTTGTCTTGAAATTGTTATAGCCTTTGCTGAAGTTAAATCATGTTCCAAGAGCAATCTTTATCTAATGCAGACTGAATTTGTTTCCTCTACTAGTTAGTCTCTTACCGTTTTATCTGTTAGAGCACCAAACTCACAGGTAACAACCAAATCTTTCAAAGCTGCTATGAATTGTACTGTGGATTCACCATAATGCTGTCCACATTGCTGGGATTCATATTGTTCTGCAACTTTATGCAAAATGTTCTTTAATGCAGTGAGAGTTGTATCATAAGTGTTTATCTGCTGCTGGTAGAGTACAGAAAGTACGTTGTCCTTCTACTCCCAGACTGTGATTAGGTAAAGCAAGCTTTCTAGTGGTAGTTAAAGCGGTCCTTTACCCCCTTTTACCAAAAATCACACCAGCATGCAGCTCTGCATGCTGATTTAAAGTAATCTTACATGAATTACTTAAACAAACATGTTTTTCAATTACTTACAAATTGAGTTCATCCACTTCCTGGTCCAGTTCTGGCACAAATTATGTAAGTGCCAAAGTGTTGCATCCTGGGAAGGTTACATCAGCAGAGTATTGCTGGGCAATCTCATCTGTAATCTCATGAGTTCTCAGAGAAAGGCATTTTCCTCCCCTGAGATGATGTGCATGGTCACATGTTTAGTCACATGTGCCAGAGTTCAGGGAAGTAGATGGAGAGCTAGTAATCTGCCCTTAGTAAACATGACCACTGGCAGAAGACTTTGGAAGAAAAGAGAAATAAGATATGCAAAGAATACAAAGCTGGAAATAATCTAGAATTTGTTGTTATTTTAAAGATATGGGTAAAGTTCCTATTTATGACCTCCTGATTAACAGCAAGTATGTCGTTTCTAAACATATGAATCCAAGCAGTAAAAGGCATTGCAGGTTCACAAGGGTGTCAAAAAATGTGCAGGCGTCTGTAGAGACAGAAAAGACATCCTCGTTGATAATTTTGTGTAATGTAGTGTGGGAGGCAGAGTAGTTATAGAGTGCTTTAGTAACAATGTCAGGCATCTATAATACATGTGCAGGTGTCTGATTCTCACAAATAGAACTGGAACTAGCCTGTACAAAGTATAGAAATTACAGTATACATGTAAGAACCGTGAATAGATATCTAAAGGACAGATAAATGAATATCACAACTATGTGCAGTGGGTGGAGTGCACAGGCTATGACAGAAAGTAGTATATGCAGTAGAGAAGTGCAGTTAGTATAACAGTAGGCAGCATGTGCAGGAGAGTGCAAAGGGTATGGCAGTAGGCTGTATAAACAGAAGAGAAGCACTCAGGGTGTGGCAGCGAGCAGAATGTGCAGGAGAGGAATACAGATGGTGTGACAGCAGGCAGTATGTGCAGGGGAGGCGTACAGAGAGTATGACAGCAGGCAGTATGTGCAGGAAAGGAATACAGACTTGGACAGTGGAGGTGGTGGGGAGTTTGTCAGCAGTACTGTGATCCGCATAACTATAAGGTACCAAAAAGAACAATTTCTATGTATCCACAGGGGACTTTTAAGCTGCCTGATTGATATACAAGAAATCATGAAATAAATAATTACAATCTTTTATTTTTAATACATTTCGAAACCACATAAAAAAAGCTTTTTAGGTTCATACAAATAAATGTATCAGCTGTTCACACATATTACATTAATATTCCCATATACATAACCTCAACCACCTACTGATCAGCAAATGTCTTTAGAGTTCTGAACGTAAACATTATTTCCTTTCAGTTGAAGCTGATTCCTGCATTTGGATTAGGATAATTCTCAACACGTTTCCCAGATAATAAATCTGCTTCATCAAGCGGAGACAAAGGAGGCATATAACATATAGAGCAACCAGTCAGCCATGTAATGAATCAGAAACTCAATCCTTTAAAAAGGGGGGTTCACCGGGGATATAAAGGGGGATACTGGGCTGTCAAATCTTATATACAGTTTCAATAGGTCTGTAAAATGTTTATAACACTGACAAAAAGTCCTGATTTGTAGAATAGCAAGAATTCAAATTATGAATTGACAGTAGATTCCACATTAAAGTGTATTTAACAAAATCCTGATGATAACAAACACACAGGAAGAAGTTTCAACAATCAAATAGGTGCTCAAAGGATTCCCCACCAAACAGAGGGAATAATCACCCCACAAGCATAACTGCTGACATTCTCTACACCACCTCCAATGAGATGGTCCATAGACTGTGAAGTTGGTGAGGAGAACTCAGAATATAACAATAGGAATAGATATCGGGGACAACTGAGGTTAAAAATGCGACACTAATGTAGCCCCCATCACCTTTTGTGAAGTGGCTGCCACACATTAGGCCTTGTTCACACCAAATGCAGAGCAGATCCGCTCAGGTTTCTGCACACGCAGTGCAGTGGGTTTTTGCTGCGTTTTTGCTGCGTTCTGGGACGTTTTTGGTTATAAAAAAACTTTTTTTTAGTTTAACATTGGCTTTCAGTGAGTTCCAGGCATTTGCATGCTTTTTTGATGCGTTTGCATGCATTCCAGAGCTGCAGTTTTTTCACCTGCTCTGGACCTGCTCTGGAACTGCATGCTGCGATGTGAACTGGAGCTAAAAATACCATTGGAATACATTGGACGCAGTTTTGATCCGGTCTGCAACTGCTCTGCTCTGCACCTGCTGAACAAGGCCTTACTGATTGCTAGGGCTGGTCAGCCTGGCTGGATTGTAGTGGAATTTATATGGTTAATTCCAGGTGTCTGGCATTGACTATACCCCCTGGGTGGAGTGTGACTCTGCTGAATTGTGGGATAGCCAATGAGGGACAGTGTAAGTGTATGTACAGGACAGCAGCCAATCACTGGGTTTCTTTCAACCAATGGTGCATGCTGGGATAGTGTGGATATACTGGAGGGAATTGCCATGTGCTCAGACTAGTCGGGACCAGCCATGGATTAGGGCTGGGTGCTGTCCAGCCATCCCCCAGGCTAGGCCTGAGGCCTGGGGGTGGGTAGAGGCTGGAGTTTGGGAAGAGTTACCCTGGAGAGTTTGGGAAGAGTTTGCCAGAAGAGGATAACCAGAGAAGATGATGTCTGCTGGAGGGGCCTGGAACAGGGAGGACCTCTGGAGCATGGCTGGTGTCTTACCTGCTGAGGATCTGTACTCATCCGCTGCTCATCTGTTAGTCCAATTATACTTGATGTATTACAAATGGATCTACATTGAGATGCTAAGGTCTCATTCACGCAGCGTAGAGTGGGGCCGTATAGATCCGTGCAGCGTGCAAGGCTGTATCGAGCCGTTCCCGGGAAAGACAGGTGCTGGGTGTGATTGTACGCAGCAGCCTGTTCTTTCCTATGGGAGAATGCGTACGCTCACCCGAGCTTCACATCTGTGCGGGTGTCCGTGCACGGACACACACAGGATCCATCCTGTCTGCGTCCGAGTACGGACACCTGCACGGATGTGCAGCTCGGGTGACCATATGACAGCGTATGGCTGCGTCCTCCTATAGGGAAGAACAGGCTGCTGCGCACAATCACACGCTTCCTTCTCGGGAACGGCCCGATGCGGCTGTGAACACCGCACGGATCTGTACGGCCCCACTCTACGATGTGTGAATGAGGCCTAACAAAGGTCTGGTGAGTCTGGAGTCTATGTCTGTTACACCATGGATGTCTAGGATCCTTATACCCTCTCTCCCCAGTATGAAGAAGTTAATAAAAGTTATTCAGCATTGCATTACTGGAGTGGACATCAGCTTTGTGGGCACTAGAAGGACGGTTGAATGCTAATGGGTCAGCTGAAGATCAAATCCCCTAGACAGACTAGTGATGACTCGGTTTTTCCAGTGGCTCCTTAGGGGGTGAGTGCTACACTAACATTTAAGCAGGTTATTAGCAGGGATTGTGTCATGGAATTATGGCTTTATTGCAAGATAATGTTTGTTCATGCAGGCACTACACTAAAAGGCAAAGGTGTGAATGTAGCCTAAAACCTGCTTAAGGGCTTGTTCACACTATCTTCAGACCAGATCTGGATGCATTTTTGAAACTCATATATGTGCGTTTTTGACAATTTTTTTACACGTTTTTCATGCATTCCGGCGCATTTTTTTTAGGCTCAATTGACTTTATTGTGCGTTCTAGTGGGTTCTGGTGCATTTGCATGCATTTACATGTGTTTTTATATGCACATACTGTATGTACTTTTTGTACCATAGGAATGAATGGGTATGCGTTTTTGGACCAGACAAAAAACTTTCTGGTCTGGAGATGATGTGAACAAACCCTAAAAAGGAACTCTGGGCATTGTAAAGCCTTTTTCTTGCAGTGGGGCTATGCCAGGGTTAAATGCTATTTTTTTCTCCACGGGATGGGATAAAGCAGATATACTCACCTGATCCTATGTCCCGCTTTGGTAGGGACTCACCTCTCTACTCTGGCAGTGGAATGTCTGTCAGTGTCCTCACATCTAATGCAAGTCAATGGACCTGCATTAGACCTAATGGCATCAGCAGTCCATAGACTTAGACCCAGGGGAGAAGAGGCTGTGGGGAACGGTCTAGCATCCAGGTGGGGCCGAGGATCAGTTGAGTATATCTGGTTTATTCCATCCCCCAGAGAAAAATGAGCACTTAACCCTTGCAGTGCTGGTGTAGCCCCACTACAAGGGAAGGGTTTTAAAATTCCTGGATTTCTTCTTTAAACATCCTGGTGTCAGAATCCTCTTTGATTGTGTATAATTTATTCACATTGGCCAAGCTCCACAGAAGAGTCGGGTTCTGACAGGTTTGAGGATGGGCAGAAGTCTTATCACCTATTTGTCCAAGCAAAACATCGACCTTAATAATCATGTATCTCTATGCAAATGAATGGTATAGAATGGAATGGAATGAATGTAAACCTCTAACTGAGCAATGATTCATCTGCTTAACATTAATTTCAACTGAATCAACTGTCAACAAACAGTTAAATGTTAAAAATGAAAATAATGATATATAAACATACTTAAAAGGAATGAGATGCTCTCAATTATTTTCTCAGCCTAGTTAAAATGCCATGTTCTCGGATGGCTGAGAACTGACTTTTAAATTAAAAGGATTTAGTAAGTAGCAGTGGGTGCCTTTTAAAAAGGAGGGGTAACAGCAAGAGTAAGGCCAACATCTTGTTACAGCTCTACGGTAAATATGTATGGGAAACTATAATGTCCGCTAGAACATGCATGGCTTGTTTTCTGAAGGAAGCCTTTCAAATAATGTATAAACTCGGCAACTGAAACGTAGTTATCCTTAATGGGGAAACCGCCAGTATCAATAATTCATGTCCCATGGCCGAATCAGTAAATTATTTCATACTGTTTAAATTCTTTAACCAAATAGTATTATAAAAGTGTAAATAATGAGGATTAGCCCAGTAAATGTGCACACGATAATGAGGTCATTCATTTGGACTAGAGTTGTTTTACTCTACTCCTCATGGGTTTGTGTAACCCAGTGTATGAGCAGCTGAGAACCTCAGTGGGACATAATAAACAGAAAGCTGATTGCATTTTAAATCACACACTTTATTGGACTCTGCTAATGTGAGTAGCGTTCTGTCTTCTGGGTAATATGAGAATGTTACAGAGGTGCATGTCGTATGGCTAGTTTAAAAATGAGGTCACAAAACTTCAGTGTGCTACTCAAGGGAATAAAAGAGGATAAAGAGATAGACATTAACCAACAGATGTTTTCATACTAAATTCACAGAGGCTACTGTTCTTTAACTGCATGTTAGTGCTACCACATGGCAATATGCAAGCATTGAAGCCCAAGCACTAAAGCACTCTAATTTAAAGACATTAAAGGAAGGAGATGTAAAGTCCCAGCATATACTATCCTTTGATAACATCAGTATTGTAATAGGAATACATACTAGAGTTGTTTTTCATAACAACTATACTTGAAAAGAATCCCTTTTATGTAGTGAGTGCTGCCCTCTGTCTGACCATCATTTTCAACAGTTTCCTGGATTCCCAGTGTGCTTTGCATCTCTTTCCCTGCCGCTTGATGTATAATGCAATCTGAATTTCTCAAGAATACATAATGCATTGCTAAAAGCAATTTTAATGTCACATTGTCCAGATGCTGAGTTGTGGTTCAGACAGCAGGCTTAATTAGAGTGGTGACACAAGCAAGTGCATATTTACAGGTCTGAGTGAAATTATGTCACTGCCTTAAGGAAGTACATTCTATGGTCATCTTCAATAAGTAAGTTTACAAACTTCTAGATAGATATGGATGTTAGGTGTGGGATAGAACTTCAATATAGAAATACATATTTATTTTTTGGCAATAAATATTATTATGATACAGGATTTATATAGTGCCAACAGTTTGTGCAGCACTTTACAATATGAGGAAGACATTACAATTACAATACAATATAGCTCTGACATATACCACAGTGCTGTACAGAGAACACTGCGCCAGTCACACCAGTTTCTGCACCAGAGGAGCTTACACTCCAATGCCCCCCACAGTCACACACTGATACCATTTTTCCAGACCGAGTATGAGTAGCAATGCTTTTCCTCAAAAACTCACCGATACCAATTACAGATACCTTTTCAAAAAAAACAATACATACTAATGATTTTAGGACACAGGTGGAGCGCCAGGGCTTGACGGAGCTGCAACCTCTGCAACTCTGGTAGTTTTGCCACTGACTCCAAGCTGTAGAGGGACTACAAATCTCAGCAATACATTATACAACAATGCAGAATACCACTAGCTACAGAGGACTACAAATCCCAGCAATACTTTATACAGCAATGCAGAATAATACCATCAGCTATGGAGGATTATAAATCCGAGCAATACATTATACAGCAATGCAGAATAATATCATCAGCTATAGAGGACTACAAATCTCAGCTATACAGCAATGCAGAATACCACCAGCTATAGAGGACTACAAATTCCAGCAATATATTTTACAGCAATGCAAAATGGCAACCAGTTACACATGACTACAAATCCCAGCGTTATATTATACAGCAATGCAGAATAATAGTATATACATTTTCTACATATTCTGTGTTACTGCTCTGCTCCAGGGCGCTGGCCTGATATCTCAGGCAGAGAACCTCAGGAGGGGTGCGGAAGATCTCAGGAGAGCTGTGGAGGGTCTTAGGAGGGCTGTAGAGGATCTCAGGAGGGCTGTGGAGGGTCTCAGGAGGGCTGTGAAAAGTCTCATGCGGGGTGCGGAGGATCTAAGGAGGGCTGTGGAGGGTCTCTGGAGGGGTGAGGAGGATCTGAAGAGGGCTGTGGAAGGTCTCAGTAGGGGTGCAGAGGATCTCAGGAGGGCTGTGGAGGGTCTTAGGAGGGGTTTGTAAGATCTCAGGAGAGGAATATGTGCGGGCCAGCACTGTAAACAAGCACCCTGTGGTTTCCAAGAAGGCTGCCGCAAGGTCAAGTGCGGGACCTTACAGCAGCTGCTTGAATCTAAAGATTTGGACCATGCAACCATGCCTCCTTCAATGGGGGAGGACAGACTGGGGCCCTGGTGGAGCTAAACTGGCTGCACCGGCAGTAGGTCCGTACCTGCTGTGCAGGCTTCTGATTTCCTTCCACAGGCCATTAAACTGTAATAATTCTGAGAAATTTACACCAATAGTACAATTACAAACCAACTTCCAGTCTGCTCTCCCTGGCCAATTCCCTCCTTCTCAATATAGTTAAATAGTATTTGGGGCTGAATAAAGACACAAGTCCATTGAGTTCCTAATGAGTAGCCTGCTTGCATATGTTTCACACTAAAATGCATTACTTTATATTTTTCACTATTAAACCTCATCACAAGTTGCCTGCCCCGGTATTCTATCCAGGTCTTCCTGTAAAGTTGCTATGTCTTTTGTCAAGTTTATTACCCTGCAAATTTTGCTATCATCAGCAAACACGGAAATATGGTTATTCACCTCCGCCTAGACTGTTAACAGGTTGGTATGAACAAGAACTGTCTTTCATAAAGCTTGGTATGAACAAGAACTGTCTTTCATAAATCCATGCTGGTTGTTACTTATGATACTTATACCACAGACAAAATCTTGAAGATAGTGCTTTATCATTCCCTTAAACAATTTGCATACTATTGATGTTAGGCTGACTGGTCTGCAGTTCCCAGGTAGACATCTTAAACTTTTTTTCAATATTGGCACTACAGTTGTTTTACACCAGTTAGTATATCAATATGCCATACTATTGATTGGGAGGACAAATAATCACAGTGTCGGGCCAGTAGTTAAGAGGGGGCAGGGCCAGAGCCAGTGGCCAGAAATCTAGTCAATATTGCATTTTTGGTTTTGTGGGTGCAACGGATCAAATAAGAGCAGGCACCTATTCATAGCAAGTTAGATATCTTTAAAAAATTCACCACATGTACAGTTTTAAAAAAATTATCTGTTTCTCTAAAACTGAACTTGCTCCACATATCCACTAGTTCTACAAACAATTTATGCAGTTTCTTTGTTCAATGGTTGTCAAAGTAAATAGGTAAATTACAAATCTAATGTGTACCCTAAATATTCCCTTGTGTGCATCTGTGCTTGACAAATTTCACTTGGCATGGGTATATATACTGTATAAATTTGCACCTTCCTATCTGTGTGTTTATTGAGTTTTCTTATGTATATTTGTGTATGCCTCAAGGCTTTAAATAACTAAAAATACTTATTCAGACTGGTTCTAAAATATGTTTTCATTTTATGGTAACAGTTTGCTTTCTCTAGCACACGTACCCCCTGAACCTATTAGATGTGCCCCCATGGGGCACATGTACCGTTGGATGAATAAACAGTTTCTTAGTCTGCTACATATCATTGTGATCTTATCTCATAAAGTAGATTAATTTTAATGCCAGATTTATTGCGGAATGTGTCTTTATGCAACATGACTTGAGATATCATGGGAGGACTTGAACAGTACAGGAAAAAAAAAACGAGTTGGTAAAACTTGGTAAATATAACAGGAATTTGAGATAAACAGTTATGCAGCTGTAAAGGAACTACATATTTAAAGGGTCTAGGCATATCATAAATGTAATGGATTAAAAAATTGTATAAGAAAAACCTGCTGACAGATCTCAGCAGATGCAACCAAGTTGCTGTTCTTCTGCCACACTACACCAACTGCCTTCCTACTGGCAGCAATCACTGACAAACAAGGGAAAAGACACAGAAAATTAGAAATTCTTCCTCGCTTCTATTGCATTAGTAGTCAATGTGCTAAACTGCAGCGTGACTGTTGGCCATTGATGACTGGATCTGGATCTGGAGGGTCTAAGTGAGAGTGGCATGAAGAAGCCAGAGACATAGGGGGTCATTTCTCAAAACCGGAGCAGACAGAATCTGAAACAGTTGCCCATAGTAACCAATCAGCTTCTCTTTTCAGTTTGTTCAGTTAAACTTTGAAAATGAAATGCAGAAGCTGATTGGTTGCTGTGGACAACTGCTCCAGATTCTGTCTGCTCCAGTTTTGAGAAATTTCCCTCATAGTATTATCAGATAATATTCAAATTTAGTTTACAACTGATAATGAAATCTGTCAGCACAACAGGATTAAAGTGATATTAAAGCCTATTTTTTTTTTATTTCTCCTTTAAGGAGACCCTTCTTTGCTGTACACTGTTGCTTTTTTTCTTTAAAACTTTTTCATTCCTTGTTTTCTAGTGGGTCCCCGCACCGCTCTTTCCCCGCCCCCCTGCACGGGTGCCACCATTGTTCTAATGGAGGCATCCATGCGCGCTCGTGCCCGCAGTGGCTGTGTGCGTCCATAGACAATTTTTAAAGTTATGCTATGTGAATAGGAACATGTAACAGATATAAAGTAGGCGTTGACCCAATTTAACTGCAAAAGTGGAAATACACTTCAAGGACCAATAAGGTGTAATATGTTAAATTATTACTCTTGGATTTATATGCACTTTAATGGCTAAAGTACATGGCATTTTGTTTGCAGCTGAGCTGGCTTTCTTTTCCGTGCAGGTTAACGTGAAAGTTACAGCAAATTAAAAAAACTCAGAAGTTGCACAAAGCATTTTAGAAGCAGTTCAATGCAAGTCTTGGAGCAACACAAAGGTAAATCAAAGTAGAAGTTCTAACCCTTACCCACTCTATCCCAAACTAAAAACAAAGTTTTGACTGGACATACACTTACATGGTTTCATATCTCAATACAGTTCGTTGTCATAGAAGAGGAGGAAACTAGAACAGTAAGGTCAAGGCTAAACTCACAACACACAAATATACAGTATATGCTTGCAGAATATGGCCAGGGCTTCATTTATAAAAGTTATAGCTGGGTGGATGTCGTTTGCATGGCAATAGCATCCCTAGATTGCGCTGACAAGTATAGGGATTTTATAAATGAAGCACTAAAAGTGCAATATTGCTTCAGAATAATTTGGGAAAAGATGAATGATGGGATGGGAGCGTACAGATCAGGATTTAGCTGGACTCACCCTTCTTTATACTCTTTCAGATTATGGAGAAAAATATTTTTATTTAAAGTCCTCATTTCCTAAATCAGCAAGAATTTACATCTGAGCTGTATGTCACACAAATGCACCACTTCCACCAACACATTTCAGTTTTAAAGAAAATTGCTCCAGGATATGATGATATATGCAAGTTAATACACATACTTTAGAGATAACCATGACACTTAGGACCTGTGAATCGGTATGCTATGTCTTTAGAACAATAGTCAGAGTATTAAAGATAGCAAAAAATCTCTGTTTTATGTAGTTGGAGAACAGTCAGTTATTCTGTAAATAACACCTTCCTATTTTATACCAAATGATCAAATCAGCCATTAGAATCTCATCAATCTCAGAAAGAAATTTTATTGAACATATGAAGTCATCCACATCATTTGGCCTTAGCGGCTTCAGCTATAAATATTAAAAACATATTTCTTATCTCACAGAAATAGGTAATAGAGTTTTAGAAATAGACGGCCTTCCAATATTGTGTCAAGAATATCCTCATAGGTAATCTTTATTTGCCAGCTGAAAACATCAAGGAGCTTTACAATACTGAGTTTTAACTATACACTGCAGGTTGACTGTGTCTGTCCTAAAATGTTCCTGTTCTATGTGTGGAAAAACCTCACAGACCACATTCACAAATATTGTAGCTCTGCATTTGCTTTGCATCTCCTTATATACAAACTATTGGGTTTATTTACAAAAGAACAAATAATTACTTAAACCTCTCTGCATGCAGAGTTAGTAATGGTTTTGGTCCATTTCTTTTCTTTTTTTTATTATTTTTACACTGTTTAATATCTTTTTTTGCTAAATGTATGTAATCTTTATATTACAAACAATCATTTTATAAAGGGTGCACCCATGACACTGGTGTCTCAGATCATTGGGGGCTTTTTAAAGGCAGAATATAGCAGAAGCTGTTTGCTTTCACATTCTCTCTCTCTATCTCTGACTGAAACCTGTTTTGCACCATCACAATGCAGAAGGCAGGGTGGGACAAATGTGGCTACATTTGAGCTTGTGGTATTGAGCTCTGTAAACAACAGTTTTTTTTGTTAACAGAGCAACTAAGAATAGACAGGTAAACAAGTAAAAAGGAGCCTGAACTTACTCGCAGTATTAGAAAATATTCATGTGTGATATCTAATATCTGAAATATTATTAAACATTTTATTTTTAGTCCTTAATATATAAATACAGAGTACATATAAAAACACTTTGGATTCCCTATACAATTCTTATTAGAGTGTCTTCTATATAATAAGTGTACATTTAGATCCAGAACTGCCACATGGCTGTAACTAGCAGTATGCCACTTAAAGAAAAAAGAATAACCTAAATCTTCATTATTTTGTAGCCAACCGGAAATATATTAACCATTTACTATAACGATTCTTCCCCTATAAAAAAATAGACATCATGCATATCCAAAAAACAAGCACAATCATTTTTACAAGTGGATACTATTAATACAATAATAATAGATTTTAATTAAAAAGTCTATCAACTCTATTCTCAAAATTGATCATAATGATTGTCATTTACAGGTAGTTTGAAAATGATACTATGCCCACCATGATTGTAAAAGAGTATAGAGGACCAGGTGGCTAATGCTGTGGCCCCATGGGGCTGCTGGACCCACCCCCCTCTCCTCCTCTCTGCTATGTTAGTGTTATAGTATGTTCCCTTTTGGACTCACTATGTGCTTGGCTGTGTATGGGTTCTGAACGTCTGAGTTTCTGTTTGTAGGTGCACTGAGAGTTGCAGGAAAAAATATACGAAGGGACAAGCTATCTCCTCCCAGACTCCTTTGTTGTCAAGGTAGCCTTTATTTGGGGTAACGTCGCCCACAAGGTGGATAGACAATGAGGTTTGTGAACTTTGATGCTGTTTTAAATGGTTTGGCGCTTGAGCTTTATGGCTGAGCCTTTAGTTTGTGCCTTAAAAAGGTTTAAAAAAAATAAAAGTTAATTATTTAACAAATATGTTCTATTTAACCCCAATAAAATATGGTGGCCATTAAGTGGCATGTTGGGGTCTGGGTGTATTTATTTATTTATTGAACCCTTTCGCTGCCAAGGACTTTATTTTTTCCTTTTTTATGTTTTGCAAACATGATATAATCCACATTTTAGGCCTGAAAATTACTTAAAACACCCAAAACATTATATATTTTCAGAAAGCATACACCCTGTAGAATAAAATGGTGGCAGTTGTAAATTTTTATGTTGCATGCATGATATTGGCGCAACTATTTATCAAACCCAAAAATTTTGTGAAAGATGCACTTGAGTTACTTTTAGTGCCCCAAAACACAATTAAAATATTTTTTTTTGTCAAATATAAAAGATGAGATTATGTTGAGTAAATAGATACCCAACATGGCCAGGTTCAAAATTGCGTGCGTCCTTGAAACGATGACAAAATTCAGTACCCCAAAAAGTCCATAAACAATGCTTTAAAAGCCCCTACAGGTCATTAATTTGGAAATACGCATAAATATTGGCCCTAGAATTATTGCTCTCACTCTGGCATGTGCGGCAATACCCAACATGTGTAGCGCGATCGACGTTTCCGTCAGCGTAGATACGTAGGTGCACCCAACGCGTGTTTGCATTCATGCGAGCACGCTCGGGGGCTGGGACTTTACAAAAAAGTTTTTATTGTTTTTACATTGATTTTATTCTATATTATTTTTTTAAACTTTTTTTTTTACTTACTTACTTTAATTGCTATTACATACAGGGGATTACATGCCCCCATGTGATAGCATATTGGCAGTGACAGGTCCTCTTTAAGATTATACTGGCGGGTCCAAAAGAACCCTATTATGACCTTTCTACTTTAAATAAGCTATTGAAGTGCAAATTACACTTCAATAGCTTATTGCTCGGCTTCAGTAGCAGAGCAATGACAGCTCGGGGACCGGTAGTGATGCATACCATGTTTCTCCTGGACCCATAGAATGGGGAGGAGAAAGGCAAGTGGATGTTCACAGCTCTCCTCCCCAGCTTCCCGGTGGCACCGACATGCACACGGCGGGGGCCACCAAAATTGCTTCTATTATAAAGACAGTAGCCGTCTTTACAAAGGTAAACAGAGGACAGGAGAACTGATCTGCCCTGGAACAGCTGTTCGGTCCTGAAATGTCACTTCTATCCTACTTTGTGAGTGGGGTGGTATGTGAGATCGCAGTCACAGAGTTGGATAGAAGTGACATTTCAGGACCGAACAGCTATTCTAGGGCAGATCAGTTCTCCTGCACATACGATTTGCGATGCCGATCTGCCTTGGAACAGGTGAGAAAGCGTTGGAATGCTTGACCTATTGGCGGTCACATATTCCACCTGCGAAAAACTGGGCGAGATTACATTGAAATGTGTGACCACGTCATCGGTCACACATTGTAACGTAGTCACAAACTTTGATAGAACACCGCCATTAGGGGGGTACGGCCGGCACCCATGTGAGGGGTCTGGGCAGCCTGGGGGGCCTCTTACATGAGTATCAGCTGTACCAGGGCGGCATGGCAGAGGTGACAGGGGAGGGGGTGGAGGAGGCCAGGCCCCAGCAGCAGCAGGTAAGAGGAGTCGGAAGGAGGTACAGGGAAAGGGACCCCAGCAACCAGCCCACCTGAAGCCCTGCAGAGTCCACCATAGAGAGTCTCAGATAGGTTGTGCAGGATCAATGGTGTGCTCTGCAGGGTCACTCTCAGGTGGGCTCTGCGGGGTCTAGGGTAAGTACAGAGTCCAGTGCGTTACTAAGCCCACATATACCTACTGTATATACTGTACATGCTATACATAGCATAAAGGTAAAAAAACTATATTATTATTATACAGGATTTATATAGCGCCAACAGTTTGCGCAGCGCTTTACAATATAGGGAAGACATTACAATCACAATACAAATCAAGACAAGATGGTAAGGAGGGCCCTGCCCCTGCATATGCAGTGTTATCTTCATTTTAGATGTCAAAAGGGTTTTGTGGCTCCCGTTGTTTTCTTTTCTGTGGGAAATGGGTGCAAATGGCTCTTTGAGTGTTTAAGGTTGCTGACCCCCTGGTCTAGACAGTATGGACACTTGCTGATTCAGCAAATTCCATAGACAGCTTAAAGCGGACCTTTTGACTAAAAATCACATCGGCATGCAGCTCTGCATGCTGATATGAAATTTTACATTCATTAGCTAAACAAGCATATTTTTATTTTACTTCCAATTTATTTTTTCTACTTCCTGGTCCACTTTGGCACAAATTATGTAATCGTGCCAAAGAGTTGCATCCTGGGAAAGTGTAATGATCTGGCCTGGTTAGTACAGGATCTCAGCTACAGACAACAGTGACCTTTGGACCACGTAGCAACCAGGTAGTGTCATAGGATGGAAGCAGTTATAATATCAATGCAGGCCTAGCTAGGCGAGTAGTGGGAGCAGGGTTGTGAGAGCTGCGGAAGTTACTTCACTTCAAGCGGGAGTGTAAACAATAAGGTCTCCAATAGAGAGTCTATAGGGTTGAGGGTAAATGAGATTAGTGTAAGTGTTTACTGTCGGTAACTAGCGAGAAGTGCCTGACCCACATGCGCAAACAACAGTAGCGTAGTAATGCAGCAGTTGTAATCCAGTAATGGCTGGTAGTAACTAGTGGCAACAGGTTGATAATGGCAGTATTATTGCAGTAGTTGTAATCCAGTAATGGCTGGTAGTAACTAGTGGCAACAGGTCGATAATGGGAGCAGTAGTTAGTATAGCTCTATAGCTGGCCACTCAGGACACTGTGATACAAAGTAATAGTCTGTACTTGCAGTTAGAAGATGCCAGAGGCTTTTGGCAGTAGAAGTCCTTGAGTCAGTTGTCCCAATGTTGCCTCTGACAGATAGGGAGAGATGCCTGGCAAGTATTTCAGGGTTGTGGGGATCCTGACCGAGGATGTGGAGCGCAGAAGGTCGGCGTCTTTCTCGTTGCATGGATGCCGGCCGACTGAGTGTTCGCGGCTTAAACCGCTGAGGGGGCGGAGCTACGGACCAGAGATCGGGTAAGTATGTTACAGAAGGTTACATCAGCAGAGCATTGCTGGGAAGTCTCATCTGTATTCTCAGGAAGCCTCAGGAAAAGACATGTTCGTCCTCTGAGATGATTTGCATGGTCACATCTCCTAGTCACATGTTTCTGCGATAAAACGGAAACAACATGAGACAGCAAGAAGGGTCTTAAAGTCATATTAAACCCTTGGGGTTTTTTTTTGTTTTTTTTTTAATCAGTGCTGCAGATCCATTCTTACATGATGAGATTTTTTTGTTTATAAAACCCCATTTAATTTATAATTTGGAGTTTTCATACCACGGCTCCTTCCCTCCTTTTTACGAGTGTCTCCTTTGCCTAACAGGTTGCAAAGTAGACCTGATTTCAGGTTGCACGCTCCTGGCTGGAAACTTATCCGAGCTTTGTGCGTCCACTGGAACACACCGCGCTCGACAGGCAGCAAGCAACAAATGGATGGCCAGCTGCAGCAGCCTATGACTGCCCTGTCCTCACTGCTCTTGGAATCCCTCCCCTACTTTCTCCAGAACTTCAGGGAACCAGCAGATCTTTTTGTAGCCAGCGGAGGTGAACACGGACCAAAGGTAAGTGTTTGGGGAGGGGGGGGGCAATGCCAAGGTACCAGGGTGTTTTTTAACTTAATGCAGAGAATAGTTGAAACTGGTTTTCCATATAAGTAGCCCCCAAAGTCTGTCTGGGAACTGTGGTGATGATGACAGCCAGTGTCACACATTCTGCCCCTCAAGCTGGGAGCTGTCCTCTCCCAGTATGCCCAGTATGAGCCTAAGATCCACTCTCTACGATCACAAGTAGCTGTAGCCTTCTACTAACTCTTGATTTTGCCACTAGTGACCTTACAAAAATATTTGCAATTAAAACAAAGCAAATGAGAGATAAAGACAGCTGAGTTTATATGCACATTTATATTTCTGTAAAATTTGAGCTTGGTCCCGTGTTTGCTCATATGCTTGGTGAAAGTTGCTTGGTGAAATGTCCCTAACACGATTCATGATGGGAACTGTAGTTTGAAAGCTTTAAAACAGGTATTACTAATAATATATTAGTAATACCTGTTAATATACCTGTTAATAATATACCACGGATACCTTTAAAGTGACACTAAACTCAGGAGTTAAATCTTAAAAATGTATTCAAGTATCTTAACTGTTACCAAAAATGTATCTTATTTGTGTATCACTCAGCTGTAGATCCTCAAATCATCTCTGAATTGGTGCTGAAAGTGTCCTTCCTTCTGGAGGGTGGCTACTTCTGTTCCCCATGGTCCCTGTGTGTGTTGTAAAGTAGCCACCACTCTAAGCTCACTCCCGTGATGGACTACAATCTCATGACAAATTAGTAAATTAAATTGAGATTGTAGTCCATCACAGGAGGGAGCTTGGAGCGATGACTACTTTACAACACACACAGGTACCATGGGGAACAGAAGTAGCCACCCTCCAGAAGGAAGGACACTTTCAGCACCAATTCAGAGATGATTTGAGGATCTACAGCTGAGTGATACACAAATAAGATACATTTTTGGTAACAGTTAAGATACTTGAATACATTTTTAAGATTTAACTCCTGAGTTTAGTGTCACTTTAAAGGTATCTGTGGTTTCCCTTTAGATACACTTCTGGTCAATCTCAGAGGAATAGGCAATATTTTGAACATTGTTATTCACTCTGAGATAAAGCCATTTATTTCCATTGCATGTGTAGTTAGGTAAAGATAAATGATATGGCTAGCTTTGGCATGCACCATACAATTGCAATGAGAGTTGTTTGCTTTTAAAAAAAAAAACCCATCTACTCTTTCCTATTCAGTAGCAAAAATACATCGCGTCACTCATGCTAACACATTTTATTTCACTCGGCTGTAATCACAGCAAGAGTTTTCACCATCAAGAAGAGTGATACTATAATGATGACAGTTGCTATTCTGAATCTAAAAAGCTCTCTCACCCTAAGGATTTGCAAGTGGCTGGATATAAAAGCTCAGCACCCTATGGTTCACCAGACCATACTGCTGTTAGATATGCATTCACCATGATGGACTTTTTTCCACTGGATAAATATGCGATTGATCTGAAAGATGTAGAAGGTAAATTATCCTACAAACCCATTCACTGTACTATGTGTGACCTTTTGTGGCATTTGTAAAACAAAATAAAAGAAGATTGAGGCAGGAAATGGAGGAAAACAACTCGACCATGACTGTGCACTCAGCACTTGAGCAGAGTCTTTAATATAGCTCCAGTGGCAATATACTGAGGTCACCATGATATAGGTTTTTGAACGCACAAAAGCTTTTAAGAGTAATATTTTAAGTTAACAATGCTTACAGGCTGCTAATCACTTGTTTCTGTACAAAAAGACCATCTGAATATAACATTTCTGTCTTAAGGGCTAGTTTACACCACTCTATTCCATTGCGTTACATTACAATGAGAAAAAGTAGAACATGCACTACCTTTTTCAGCGCAATGTAGCATAAAGGATCCGGTGTGAATTTGCCCCATATGTTTGTTCTGAGTGAATAGCGGCAAAAATGAAGGTTCTAAGTACATTACTTTTTTACATGTATTTACTTGCTTAAAAATCCTACCTTGTTTTCTCTTTCTATGTGATGTTAAGGAGGAGGCTGTGGAGGTTTTCTCCCCCACAATTAGCTGTGTCTATGCTGTGCTGTCAGATCTCATTATCAGTTGTAAACTAGATTTATATCCTGCCAGTCCTAAAAAAGGGCACAAATCTTAAGGTTTGGGTGGTACATTGTATGTTATTGCACTCAAGCAAAACCTTCTCCCTCAGTTTTTTCCTTTAATTGCATATAAAAAAAAAGTTTCTATTTATGCTCCTCAACTCTATCTTGTGGCCATAATATGATATTTTCCAAATGTTACATTCCACCTGAAAAGACAATATACTAAGAATGTTCATTTTTGTCTCTATTCGTACTGAATGAAGGTTCACAGAGATTTACAGGGTGAATGGCTCTGCAAATTGTTTATAAGTAAACCCCTATATGTTTGTTATGTGTTCCCATAGCTACAGCATACCAAAATATGTAATTTAAAAAAATATATTTCTTACCTTTTTATTTATGTATTTGAAGCAGATTTATACTGTACATAGGATTCTATAGGCAGCTTGCAAGCTATTCTGAACATTCAATGAAGAATACATATGGTAGACCTTAGCTTTCCAGATCTTCCTGTTTGCAGTTCTTATTAATACATATACTGAAAGCTGCTTCAGATAAACATCATTTATGTTTATCTGAAGCAGTGAAGCACTGGCTTTTGAAGCAAATTATATATTCCCATGTTGATTGAACGTCTGCAGGATAGATAACGTGTTTGTACTTTAGATCTGTGGCCACTTTAGCTGTATTTTCAAGTAGATTCTTTTTTTTGTTTTCAGAATAACGTAACTTTTGAAAATAACCTATTGACATTAAAATGTTATTACATAATAAAACATATTAAATAAATAAAAAAAATATTAAAAATTTTCTTATATGTAAGGTTAAAGTGATATTCTGTTTCAATGTGGGTTTTAGGAAGTAAAGCAAAAAAGAAGAAATAATGAGGCAGGATGAAATATTGTTAGTGGAACAGAGTGAAAGGTAATTGATGTAAAAGAAAAGCATAATGGACACAAGGAATAGACGCGCTACTTACTCAGAAATAATGTAATTTTCTTTAATCAAATGTAGCTAGATATGTATTCATAAGACTTGGAATGTAGAAGGCAGTTTAGCGCCTGCACCATGCTGTACCTGGGTGTCTGAATACTCATTATGCTATATTGTAGCTGGCACCTAAGGTTTTAATACTTTCTTTAAGTCTCGTGAGCAGCTAATTTGGAAAGCTGGCTGAGTATGACTGTGAATAAATATCATAAATGTCCAATATTAATTACTGTTCCCTAATTGGGAGTACAATAAAAACATATATATATAGCTTTCACCTTCTATGCTGCACAAAGTAGGTTTTTAATCACCTAATTCTGCAGTTTTTTTATACATGAACCATTAATACGATCTCTCACGATACTATCACCTCAATCCTTAGTGTGTTACATATTAAAGTAGGTATGAAAAGGTCACAGTTTTATAATAATTCAGTGACACAAATCATACAATTTATTCTTTGTTACCTTTTAGCTATTTTCTTGACTAAGTATTTGTCCTGCTCTGGTGTCTGTAAATGTGTTGGGATTCCAATTAAATAAATTTAATTTTCTTTACAGTATTATGTATAAAGATGCTAAAATCAAGTTTTTTGTGGCATTTTGTATATATTTAAAGGGTAAGTTCACTTTATCACAAAATGTGAGAAAATGAACTTACCAACACCACCCCAACACCTCTACCGGCCCCCATTGCACATAACTTTGTGATCCCCTGTGAGATACCCTGCCAGTCATCCCCCCCACCACCAACCAATGTACTGTCACAGCCCCAAACTATGTAATGAGCATAATACTCTCAAATGGCGAGCGCTCACTGGTCAGCATGGTTACCTGACCATGGTAACTAATGAGAAGCACTTCTTACTTCTGGAACCTGGTTCCCAGCTTAGAAGTGCTTCTCATTGGTCAAAGTAGTCATGTGATCACGCTGACCAATGCACAAGCACTTGCCATTTGCGAGTATTATGCTCATTAGGAGATGTTTGGCAAACCTTGGGTAGTGAGCCAATACCATAAACACGTACCCTTTTCCAACGGCATAGTTTGGCAGTTCTCTTGCCACAGTGGGATATCTAAGTGTCTATGTTCTTGCTCCCGTGCTCCGATTCTGCAGTGCCCTCAAATTGCAAGTAAATAGGAGCACCATGTTGGTTTGGGAAGTAGCATAATTTCCATAACTTAGGAGTGGTCTTGGTGCTTCTACTTATTACTCAGCCAGTGGATAGGAAAATTGTGAGGTTTTAGCATTGATGTGAGCATAAAGTGACATAGAGAGAGACAGGGCCGGCCTTAGGCCTTTAGGCGCCCTGTGCGAGAAAGCTTTACAGCGCCCCTCAGTGGCCACACCCTTTAGTGGCCACGCCCCCGTAACCACACCCATTTCCCCCAATATATGCACCATTTAAAGACTCCTATTTTGTTAAGCCGCAAAGAAACATATTAAAAAGTGTGATAAAAATAAAACTTTTATTCAAAGGTATTAAACTTGTAGGCACAATAGAAGTATTCTTATCAAATAAAACAACAGAAGGTAAACAATAAATGTCAAACTACAATAGAGTCTATAAAAATAAAGTGTCAGGTCATCAGGCTGGCCCTGGAGAGAGATGTCCAATGGACCACCAAACTCCGGTGAGCCTGTACGACCCACCCCCTGTACCCACATCTGCCTATAAAATTCACAACCAGCCTCTTAAAATATAGCTAAACCCACAAGACAAAAATGTAATATTTTGCAGTTTACCATGTGCAGAGATGTGGTGGCTGCATTTGTTTAATTTTTGGGGCTTAGTTTTTGCTGCTACATAAGAAAACCAGTTGATCCTACCAGAAATGCTGTGTCCATTTTAACCTGTGTACTGAACTGAAATCTCCTACAATGTTGTCGTCTTTCCATGCTATCTGCTGTAACTACACAGCCCCCTCCCTTTGTAATGAAGGTGAGGAGATGGGGAAGTGTTTGTAGTCCAAATCAGGAGAGCAGGTCCTATCCCCAGAATTAAAGCCCAACTGAACCCCACCAATCCCTCCCAACCACCTCTGAACCATCCTATTAGCCTATTTGTACCATTACCTTCCCCATTTGGGTCCTTTCAGGGTGGGAGGACCACAAAGCCAGCAGTGCGATGGTGCCTAAGACCGCTGGTCGCCTTTACTCCTCTCCACAGATGTACGTTCTCTTCTGGATCCTGTTGGAAGGTCTCTTTCCTCTACCTACGAGTCCAGATTATCTTGATGAATAGAAGTTTGGACAACAAGTATAACCCAAGGGAGCACTGCTGACACTAATCTTAATTATTTATATATTTTTCATACAGGGTTGTGCAACCATCAGTATTGTGTGAGTGTATATATGTATGGCAGCCATTAGTTTTCTTTGCAGTTACAATAAAATTTACAGTATGGTTGTTGTGCCCCCCTGACTTCTAGGGGCAGGAGGGGCTGATATTTCACCTCAAAGATGAGGTCTTACCCAGAATGTGGGATGTGCAAAGCGAAATTGGGCACCAATCACTTTATCCTCCCTGGCGGTATGATTATGGAGGATTTTTGCATGCCAAAGCGGTACATTGTTTTTCATGGCAATTTGTTGTTTTATATACCTGCCCTCTGCTGTGATGCCCGAAAACGAAACTGAAAGCTGAATGCCGGCATTGGCCATGCAAACACAGCAGAGGACACCGCGGGCTCGCAGGGGCAAGGTAAGTGACACTTTTGCGCAATCCCGAGTGTGGCTCGGGGTTACCGCTCTTGGTACTGAAAATTAACCCCGAGCCACACTCTGGAATACCGCCAGGGAGGCTAAGGACTTTATAATGCTTTATTCCATGAACATCAAACAGAGAGAGAGGGTATAGGGCGGCAGACATCTAGGATCAAGCAGAACTCAAGACTCATCAAATGCTTTGCAGCTTTCCAGTGTATAGGGCCGTTAAACCCAAAATGTGGTTACACTCTGTTAGAGAACCATAGCTGGTTGGCAGACAATTTGAGATCTCCCCTGGGTGAAAGACCAGACTTCTCTCCAAGGCCTAAGCCCATCCTGGTTTCTCCGGTACCTCAACCAGATGGAGTTCCTCCCTGGCTCTCCATCCCAGGAATAAATCCTGACCCCCACTGGGTCCATACCTGACCAACTGGGGGCTCCAGGCCTGGTCAGACAGCACACTCATGATGCACCTCCCCCAGGCCAGAGGCCTAGGTGTAAAAGAATCTCTCACATGGTCAGACCCAGATATTTATGCCCTTCATGCCCTTTCCCAGCATGCACCACTGGCCATAAAACTCCTAGTGATTGGCTGGAAAGACATAGATATCCATAGCATTCCACTATTGGTTACTCTGCTCTATAGCAAATTTACACCCTGCAGCCGGCAGATGCAATCAATGACAGAATCCTTAGGGAAAGCCAACTGAGCACAGACTCTATAATCAGCAAGACTAAATGCAGTCCTAGCAAACTAAATTTAAGTAGTCCACCCCACTTAGGGCAAGATGGCTACATGATAAGTGTCTTCCCTTGCCTACAACTATCCAGAATACAGATCATCCAAAATTAAATGTATTATGGATAGCAAAATGGTATATCACATGACAAAGAAGTCTCTATTTGGGCTGGCTGGTACTTTTCCTTGACAGACTTTGCAGTTGTTAATCATTTGTTTAATGTCTCAGGATATACAAATTAATATTTCTCTTGTTTTGGAGCACGGAATGTCTGCTTAATGAGCTGTATACAACTGCTTTCACGTTTCAGATTTGAAACCTTTTCGGATTACTCTTTTATCTTCTGACACAAAAAGTTAATCTTGGGAAATAACATTGTAATCCCAAATGGTTGCAATTCTAAAAATATGAAAAAAGCTGCACATAGGTCATCAAGGCATTTAGAGCTCCAAAGCAAGAAAAAAAAATAAGAATGAACTGCTCAGTGGCCAAAATCTCCACAAGTTGAGGGACACTAGTTTTTCTAGTCAGGCTCCTTCATGAATCTCCCGGGCGCTCTGGGAGCCTCCCGCTCCCGGCCGCCCAGGAGAGAAACAATGCCGTGTCTTTTTTTTCTTTATTCTGACACGAGCGATGTCAGAATAGAATTTCAGAAATTGTCAGAAATTTCAATTTGCAATAGCCAATAGTAAACTAGCATTGTACCCGCCCTCTGCTGATGGACCTGATGGGGAACTGCAGAGGGCGGGTACAATGCTAGTTTACTATTGGCTATTGCAAATTGAAATAGCCAATAGTAACTATTCAGTTCTACTGAACCGAAGGGGTCCTGGAGCCGAAGCTAGCCGAAGGATCGGCCGAAGCTACGGCCAGATCCTTCGGCAGCTTCGTGAATAGACCCCTATGTCATAGCTGACATAGTCATCACATGATCAGGAAGAACCAGATCATCAGTGGGGACAACGGCCACACAAATTATCAGCTGCGTGCTCTCAAAGAGCAGGGCGTTCATTAATGTATCCCCAGCACAGTGCATCATGAATGGAATGGAAGTTCATCCAGCACTCATGTTAAAAATGCTTATCAAGCCACCTTTTTTTATTTGTCCATGTAAACTAGGTCTTTGTGAGGGCTTCAGCCAGGACAGGAATTTTTCTCAGCACATACATGATAGGGATGAGCCTGCCCAAATCCAAGGACAGAGAACACACCTTTCTTACTAGAAGTGACAACTCCATATTTCTATAAAAAATGTATAAAGATAATCAATCAAATAGGGCTGGGTAAAGTACTGTCACTTACCTGAGTGGAGACCAAAAGTGTGAGGAGGCCTCCCTTGCACCTTGTGTCCCTAGGCCTCTGGGGATGGGTACAGAGACCAAGTGGACAACGAGTTGCACGAGTGCCAGTGGTGAGGAGCACCGTGCAAGCCGAAATCCAAGTAAACGAGCCGGGGTCAGTTCCAATCGGGCAAACGAAGTACAGAAGGGTAAGGCAGAAGAGAAGTCCAATAAACGAATCCAAGGTCAAGAGCAGGCAGCAGGCAAGAGTAGTCAAATCAATTCCAGGTCTCAACAAGTCAAACAGAATATCACAGAGCACAGGAACAGGGAGTAGCTGACGATAATCCAGCAATCTGGAAGTGTTCAGGCTGGGCTTATATAGGGGAAGTAATGAGTGAGCTAGGTCACTTCCTGTGCGCCCCCTTGGCACTATTCCGCTTTGCGGAAATAACTTGTCTGCGCATGCGCGGGTTAGCAAGATTCCGTACATTACGACAATGCGCACTTTGCGCATGTGCAGTTGGCGCGGAACTCTTGCAAGTACACTCACCGGCCCCTTTTTTAGGTACACCTCTTCACCGACAGTTAACACAAATATCTAATCATTCAATCAAATGGCAGTAACTCATTACATAGGCATGTAGACATGCTCAAGATGGTCTGCTGAAGTTTAAATCGAGCATCAGAATGGGGAAGAAAGGTGATTAAAGTGACTTTGAACATAGCATGGTTGTTGGTGCCAAACGGGCTGGTTTGAGTATTTCAGCAACTGCTGATCTACTGGAATTTTCACACATAACCATCTCTCGGGTTTACAGAGAATGGTCTGAAAAAGAGAAAATATCCAGTGAGGGGCAGCTCTCTAGGCAAGAATACCTTGTTGATGCCAAAGGTCAGAAGAGAGTGGCCAGACTGGTTCAAGCTGATAGAAGGCAATAATAACTTAACTAACCACTTGTTACAGGTGTGCAGAAGGGCATCTCTGAACACACAACACATTGAATCTTGAAGCAGATGGGCTAAAGCCACAGAAGACCACACCGAGTGCCACTTCTGTCAGTTAAGAACAGAAAACTGAGGCAACAGTTTGCAAGGACTCACAAAAATTGTAGAAGATTGGAAAATCGTTGTCTGGTCTGACGAGTCTTGATTTCTGTTGCAACATTCAGATGGTCTGGTCAGAATTTTATGTAAACAACATGAAAGCATGGATCCATCCTGCCTTGTATCAACGGTTCAGGCTGGTGGAGCTTCACATCATGGATGTGTAGCCGACAAATCTGCAGCAACTGTGTGATGCTATCATGTCAGTATGGACCAAACTCTCTAAGGAATGTTTCCATCACCAGTTTTTTTGTTTTTTTTTATCGAAGCCCGTGGACGTGCATCAAAACAAACTTCCCCCTGTGAAACTCAGGTGACAGCAGACTTCCAATTCCCGACAACTGATAACAACAGATACTACACTTGATCTTAGCCAAAAGGCAGAGAAGCATCACCAGTTTTTTCTTTTTTTTAAGAGCCCGTGGACGTGCATCATAAAACAAACTTCCCCCTGTGAACAAAAAAAGTGAACCGTGAAATCACAGCACACAAAAACGTGCACAAGGGTGCTTGGTCCTTCAATAAAGAAGGGACCTCGAATTCCCGACCCCCCGGGGCGCAAGGCTCCTGACAGGGGTTGAGATACTTTGGTCCACCAGCCCGGAGACTGGCGGACCCCGATCCTTCGGGGACCTGCCGAGACAGGTCCCACCCAGTACTAGGTAGGGAGCTCTCCCGAAGAGAGACTCCCTGGTTCGGGAGAAGGCAGAGAACCCTATATTAGGGCACAGAACCTCCTCCCCAGCATCGGGAATAGGCCCCGAAGGAACCTGCACCCTAAGCAATCTGTGGGTCAAAATTTACAAAAACACAAAAATGTGCCAATCGTGCATGAGGTGCAATAAATAAAGGAATAGTGCCAGTGCACCACGCTGACAGGCCCTAGGGGCCGGGTGCTAAAAAATTGCCCCGGACTAGCCATAAGGCCTGTCCAAGAGGCGTTGTGCAGAAATTGCAAGGTGGTGTGTGACCAAGTGCACAGTGAGTCAAAGTGGGTCTCCCACACCCAAGTGACTTTCTGAGCACCCCTGGGACGCCACCCCCAGGGGGCACAACACCACGGGCTCTGCCGCCTCCCAACCCTCTAGCCTCGACCAAGCTTCGCAGCCATTCCCATTAGAAGGTAGTGCCGTCAGGGGTCCATCCCTACCACCGGTGACAAGCCCAGCATCACTGGGCCAGAATCTAACCAGGAGGGACTGTACCCCATCTGACACCCACCAATTACGCCAGTAAATACTAAGCCACCATCCTAATCACCTCGAGAAGGAGTGGTGTCGTTCTTCCACCGGCAACTGATAAGAACAGATACTACACTTGATCTTAGCCAAAAGGCAGAGAAGCATCACCAGTTCTGAAGACAAAAGTACTAGCAAGGTGTACATCATAGAGTGACCAGTGAGTGTACATGTAAAACCTATTAATTAATTTATATAATTTGCTTATGTTATGGAGATGAGGAGAGGGTGAAGTGTGCTGCAGTCCTAACCCATCTATTGTTTTATAGTGACAATGCTGCTCCACAATAGATTCAGTACAGTAAGTGAGCGTTGTCACCCTAGGACATGAAGCATGTTGTCACACTAGGACAGGAAGCACTGGCAAGATAACCAGGTAAAAATTATGGTAAAAGGCCTGAATAAATTAAAATTATTGCAGCCCCCACCAGGACTGGTAAACTGCAATGTATACAGTTTTTGTCCTTGGATTTGGTTACAGTTTAAGTCAGGATACACTGGCAGCTGTGATTTCCTCTGGACTTTAACTAAGAACATGAGTATATTATTTATTTATCCTTTCTAACTTTATGGCTTAGCACTCAAATTTTACAAGTGGACTTAACTTTTAATGATAGATTTTTGCCTTATTTAAATTTCTAAGTGATGATCATTAGCACTGGCTGCATAAACCCTATTTATTTTTATTTTCTTTCTTCAGGTACAGCAAGAGTCTCTTTCCAGCTGCGCCCATGATGAAATTGAATGATCTGTCTGTATGATGTATATACATGTCAGATCCTGTGCATAAAAAACCTTCCAATTAATTTCTATTTTTTCAGCTTTTCTAATAAATTTTGGGTTTTATTTGACATCTCTTTCAGTTTCACTACTAGCTCATTTTAGTGCTGCCTCACTTGCTAATGAATCATTATTACCATTATTTATGTGCATTATTAATTTACACATATACTTCATGTGTATGATGGTCTTTGAATGCTGTAATGCGTGCTGCATAAAAGTTAAGTTGTTCTCTTTCCTGTATCAATATGTTTATTGAGATTTTCACATAACAAACACAATAAAGACATCGGTCCACAGTGTATCAATGCTTCGAGTATTCATTACAATCCAGAGTGTACAAGTAGATTTACATGTGATACATAAGCATATTCAAGGAGTAGGGAGACCTTGCATTCGCAAGTGCTTAAATAACACAAGCGACTCCATAGCATATACTGTAACGCAAGTACCTTGTCCCTCGGCAGTGGGCCGGTGATCAACCAAAAACTTAAGGCGGGGTAAAGGCCCCAGAAAACAGGAAATCGGGGGAAAGGAGGAAAAGGGTGTCGGGGGGGTAATAGTGGCCAGTCACTTGTACCACTAGGGGGGGGGTCCCATAATTGCATACATCAAACATCCTACGGGACATCCAGGGCTCCCGCCCTACGCTTCACACCCGGATAGCTAATAGCAGCACACTCCACCTTATATACCTCTGTAGCTCATTGGGTCTATCCCTGGGTGGTTGGATGAAAGCCATGGTTCCCATACACTCAGGAACCTGGTATGTTTGTCCTCCAAAATACTAGACAGCCGCTCATTAAGCATAATATGATCCAACCTCTGTTTAAATTCACCATATGGGATTTGTTGTTTCTTCCAGTTTCCTGCAACCGTCAGTTTGGCTGCCAGGGCTCCCGCCCTACGCTTCACACCCGGATAGCTAATAGCAGCACACTCCACCTTATATACCTCTGTAGCTCATTGGGTCTATCCCTGGGTGGTTGGATGAAAGCCATGGTTCCCATACACTCAGGAACCTGGTATGTTTGTCCTCCAAAATACTAGACAGCCGCTCATTAAGCATAATATGATCCAACCTCTGTTTAAATTCTCCATAAGGGATTTGTTGTTTCTTCCAGTTTCCTGCAACCGTCAGTTTGGCTGCCAGGAAAATAAAGTGCGTCAGAGCCCTCTGAGGCTTACTCAATCCCGGTACGGACATGTGGAACAGGGCATACTGGAATTTGAGTGAGAAATGTGTAGAAAGTAGGGAGCCAATTAATTTAAATATCTTGACCCAGAACCGTGTAGCCAGGGGGCAGCGCCACCAGATGTGCAGCATGTCCCCCTTTTCTCCGCACCCCCGGAAACAGGTACTGGCGGCTGTGGGGAACAGGCACGCCACCCTGGCTGGGACCAGATACCACCTCATTATTACCTTATAGGCTACCTCAGCATTTGTGACGCTAATAGAGCATTTTGCTACATTGTGCCAAATCTGCTGCCATTCCTTCATGGACCATCGATGGGGCAGGTCCCCCTCCCAGTTGTGAACATAAGTGTGTGAGGTGTGGCTGATCAATCTATTTAGTTGTGAATAGAGTACTGTTATGAGGCCAGGGCCCTCTGGGGCGTGAAGACACACATGTTCAAAGCATGTGAATAGATTAGTAGGATCTCTCCTCAGGGTTAGAGTGGAGATCCAATGGTGAAGTTGAAGATATCTATAATGTTCTACTCCCGGTATTTGATGATGGTCCCTCAAGTATTGCCAGGAAGGAATGGCAGAGGAGCGCAGAAGGTCATGCACTGTTCGGAATCCATTGTTTATCCACCAACTAAAGGCCTTGGGGTTGTCCAGGCCAGGCCAGAAGAGTGGTTGGGCAAACAAGGGAAGCAATGGGAGGTATGGCGAAAGCAAGTGCGCCGAGTATTTAATAGAGTCCCACACCTTAAGTGTATGCATCATGAGGGGGCTAAGAGTCCTAGGTCTGTCACAGGCTGGCAACCAGGGTAAAGCCGTGAGAGGCATAGGGGAGCAATTCGGGATTTCCAACATAAGCCATAGTGGGGGCAAGTGGCGCTGATGCATAGTTATCAGTGGTATGATTTGAGCAGCTTGATAGTATTGCAGTATGTTGGGGAGGCTCACCCCACCATCGAGTTTACGTTTGTATAGAGTG